>NC_057804.1:22499456-22500487 GCF_018294505.1 Triticum aestivum | reverse complement strand
TACGAAGTTCAGTAGCAACTTGATCCGAAGTACCTTGATCATCATCATTAATTTCCTCTCCAGTCGGTGTAGGCACCACAGGAACATTTTCCTGAGCTGCACTACTTTCCGGTTCAAGAGGTAGTACTTCATTGAGTTCTACTTTCCTCCCACTTACTCCTTTCGAGAGAAATTCTTTTTCCAGAAAGGATCCGTTCTTGGCAGCAAAGATCTTTCCCTCGGATCTTAAGTAGAAGGTATACCCAATGGTTTCCTTAGGGTATCCTATGAAGATGCATTTTTCTGACTTGGGTTCGAGCTTTTCAGGTTGAAGTTTCTTGACATAAGCATCGCATCCCCAAACTTTTAGAAACGACAGCTTAGGTTTCTTCCCAAACCATAATTCATACGGTGTCATCTCAACGGATTTAGACGGAGCCCTATTTAAAGTGAATGTAGCTGTCTCTAGAGCGTATCCCCAAAATGATAGCGGTAAATCGGTAAGAGACATCATAGATCGCACCATATCCAATAGAGTGCGATTACGACGTTCGAACACACCGTTACACTGAGGTGTTCCAGGCGGCGTGAGTTGTGAAACGATTCCACATTTCCTTAAGTGCGTACCAAATTCATGACTTAAATATTCTCCTCCATGATCTGATCATAAGAACTTTATCTTTCGGTCACGTTGATTCTCTACCTCATTCTGAAATTCCTTGAACTTTTCAAAGGTCTCAGACTTGTGTTTCATCAAGTAGACATACCCATATCTACTCAAGTCATCAGTGAGAGTGAGAACATAACGATATCCTCCGCGAGCCTCAACGCTCATTGGACCGCACACATCGGTATGTATGATTTCTAATAATTGGTTGCTCGCTCCATTGTTCCGGAGAACGGAGTCTTGGTCATTTTGCCCATGAGGCATGGTACGCATGTGTTAAATGATTCATAATCGAGAGACTCTAAAAGTCCATCAGCATGGAGCTTCTTCATGCGCTTGACACCAATGTGACCAAGGCGGCAGTGCCACAAGTATGTGGGACTAT
>NC_057804.1:22210876-22498821 GCF_018294505.1 Triticum aestivum | reverse complement strand
GTTATCAAATTTACATCTTTTGGTATTCACACTATGAATATGTGTAACATTACGTTCGAGATTCATTAAGAATAAACCATTGACCATTGCGGCATGACCATAAAACATATCTCTCATATAAATAGAACAACCATTATTCTCGGATTTAAATGAGTAGCCATCTCGTATTAAACGAGATCCAGATACAATGTTCATGCTCAAACTTGGCACTAAATAACAATTATTGAGGTTTAAAACTAATCCTGTAGGTAAATGTAGAGGAAGTGTGCCGACGGCGATCACATCGACCTTGGAACCATTCCCGACGCGCATCGTCACCTCGTCCTTCGCCAGTCTCCGCTTATTCTGCAGCTCCTGCTTTGAGTTACAAATATGAGCAACGGCACCGGTATCAAATACCCAGGAGCTACTACGAGCACTAGTAAGGTACACATCAATTACATGTATATCACATATACCTTTAGTGTTGCCGGCCTTCTTGTCCGCTAAGTATTTGGGGCAGTTCCGCTTCCAGTGACCCTTCCCTTCGCAATAAAAGCACTCAGTCTCAGGCTTGGGTCCATTCTTTGACTTCTTCCCGGCAACTGGCTTATCGGGCGCGGCAACATCCTTGCCGTCTTTCTTGAAGTTCTTCTTACCCTTGCCTTTCTTGAACTTGGTGGTTTCATTGACCATCAACACTTGATGTTCCTTTTTGATTTCTACCTTTGCTGACTTCAGCATTGAAAATACTTCAGGAGTAGTTTTCACCATCCCCTGCATATTGTAGTTCATCACAAAGCTCTTGTAGCTTGGTGGGAGCGACTGAAGGATTCTGTCAATGACCGCCTCGTCCGGGAGGTTAATGTCCAGCTGGGACAGGCGGTTGTGCAACCCGGACATTTTGAGTATGTGCTCACTGACAGAACTATTTTCCTCCATCTTACAACTATACAACTTGTCGGAGACTTCATATCTCTCGACCCGGGCGTGAGCTTGGAAAACCATTTTCAGCTCCTCGAACATCTCATATGCTCCATGTTGCTCAAAACGCTTTTGGAGCCCCGGTTCTAAGCTGTAAAGCATGCCGCACTGAACGAGAGAGTAATCATCAGCACGTGACTGCCAAGCGTTCATAACGTCTTGGTTCTCTGGGATGGGTGCTTCACCTAGCAGTCCTTCTAGGACATATACTTTCTTGGCAGCTATGAGGATGATCCTCAGGTTCCGGACCCAGTCCGCATAGTTGCTGCCATCATCTTTCAGCTTGGTTTTCTCTAGGAACGGGTTAAAGTTCATGTTGACATGAGCGTTGGCCATTTGATCTACAAGACATTTTGCAAAGATTTTAGACTAAGTTCATGATAATTAAGTTCATCTAATCAAATTATTTAATGAACTCCCACTCAGATTAGACATCCCTCTAGTCATCTAAGTGATACATGATCCGAGTCGACTAGGCCGTGTCCGATCATCACGTTAGACGGACTAGTCATCATCGGTGAACATCTCCATGTTGATCGTATCTTCCATACGACTCATGTTCGACCTTTCGGTCTCTGTGCTCCGAGGCCATGTTTGTACCTGATAGGCTCATCAAGTTAACCTAAGTGTTTTGCATGTGTAAATCTGTCTTACACCCGTTGTATGTGAACGTTAGAATCTATCACACCCGATCATCACGTGGTGCTTCGAAACAACGAACTGTCACAACAGCGCACAGTTAGGGGGAACAGTTTCTTGAAATTATTATGAGGGATCATCTTATTTACTACCGTCGTTCTAAGTAAACAAGATGCAAAAACATGATAAACATCACATGCAATCAAATAGTAGTGATATAATATGGCCAATATCATATAGCTCCTTTGATCTCCATCTTCGGGGCTCCATGATCATCTTTGTCACCGGCATGACACCATGATCTCCATCATCATGATCTCCATCATCGTGTCTCCATGAAGTTGCTCGCCAACTATTACTTCTACTACTATAGCTAACGGTTTAGCAATAAAGTAAAGTAATTACATGGCGTTAAATCATTGACACGCAGGTCATACAATAATTAAGACAACTCCTATGGCTCCTACCGGTTGTCATACTCATCGACATGCAAGTCGTGATTCCTATTACGAGAACATGATCTCATACATCACAATATATCATTCATCATTCATCACAACTTTTGGCCATATCACATCACAAAGCAATTGCTACAAAAACAAGTTAGACGTCCTCTAATTGTTGTTGCATCTTTTACGTGGCTGCAATAGGGTTCTAGCAAGAATGTTTTCTTACCTACGAAAAAGCCACAATGTGATTTGTCAACTTCTATTTACCCTTCATAAGGACCCTTTTCATCGAATCCGCTCCAACTAAAGTGGGAGAGACAGACACCCGCTAGCCTCCTTATGCAACTAGTGCATGTTAGTCGGTGGGACCTGTCTCACGTAAGCGTACGTGTAAGGTCGGTCCGGGCTGCTTCATCCCACAATACCGCTGAAGCAAAATAAGACTAGTAGTGGCAAGAAAGTTGACAACATCTACGCCCACAACAGATTTGTGTTCTACTCGTGCAAAGAGAACTAGGCATAGACCTAGCTCATGATGCCACTGTTGGGGAATGTTGCATAAAATAAAAAATTTCCTACGTTCACCAAGATCAATCTATGAGTTCATCTTGCAACGAGAGAGAGGAGTGCATCTACATACCCTTGTAGATCGTGAGCGGAAGCGTTCAAGAGAACGAGGTTGAGGGAGTCGTACTCGTCGTGATCCAAATTACCGGAGATCCTAGTGCCGAATGGACAGCACCTCCACGTTCAACACACGTACGGTCAGCGTGACGTCTCCTCCTTCTTGATCCAGCAAGGGGGAAGGAGAGGTTGATGAAGATCCAGCAGCACGACGGCGTGGTGGTGGATGCAGCAGGGATCCCGGCAGGGCTTCGCCAAGCGTCTGCGGGAGGGAGAGGTGTAGCAAGGGGGAAGGGAGGCGCCAAGTGCAAGGGTGCGGCTGCCCTCCCTCCCCCCCTCTATATATAGGGTCCCCAGGGGGGCGCCGGCCCTAGGAGATGGGATCTCCTAGGTGGGGCGGCGGCCAAGGGGGTGCCTTGCACCCCAAGGCAAGTGGAGGCGCCCCCTCCCCTAGGGTTCCCAACCCTAGGCGCAGGGGGGGCCAAGGGGGGGCACACCAGCCCACTAGGGGCTGGTTCCCCTCCCACTTCAGCCCATGGGGCCCTCCGAGATAGGTGGCCCCACCCGGTGGACCCCCGGGACCCTTCCGGTGGTCCCGGTACAATACCAGTGACCCCCGAAACTTTCCCGATGGCCGAAACTCGACTTCCTATATATAATTCTTTACCTCCGGACCATTCCGAAACTCCTCGTGACGCCCGGGATCTCATCCGGGACTCCGAACAACTTTCGGTTTGCTGCATACTAATATCTCTACAACCCTAGCATCACCGAACCTTAAGTGTGTAGACCCTACGGGTTCGGGAGACACGTAGACATGACCGAGACGGATCTCTGGCCAATAACCAACAGCGGGATCTGGATACCCATGTTGGCTCCCACATGCTCCTCGATGATCTCATCGGATGAACCACGATGTCGAGGATTCAAGAAACCCCATATACAATTCCCTTTGTCAATCAGTATGTTACTTGCCCGAGATTCGATCATCGGTATCCCAATACCTCGTTCAATCTCGTTACCGGTAAGTCACTTTACTCGTACTATAATGCATGATCCCGTGACCAGACACTTGGTCACTTTGAGCTCAATATGATGATGCATTACCGAGTGGGCCCAGAGATACCTCTCCGTCATACCGAGTGACAAATCCCAGTCTCGATCCGTGTCAACCCTACAGACACTTTCGGAGATACCCGTAGTATACCTTTATAGTCACCCAGTTATGTTGTGACGTTTGGTACACCCAAAGCACTCCTACGGTATCCGGGAGTTACACGATCTCATGGTCTAAGGAAAAGAAACTTTTCATTGGAAAAGCTCTAGCAAACGAACTACACGATCTTGTGCTATGCTTAGGATTGGGTCTTGTCCATCACATCATTCTCCTAATGATGTGATCTCGTTATCAATGACATCCAATGTCCATAGTCAGGAAACCATGACTATCTGTTGATCAATGAGCTAGTCAACTAGAGGCTCACTAGGGACATGTTGTGGTCTATGTATTCACACGTGTATTACGATTTCCGGATAATACAATTATAGCATGAATAAAAGACAATTATCATGAACAAGGAAATATAATAATAATCCTTTTATTATTGCCTCTAGGGCATATTTCCAACAGAAACTACATTGGAGATCATGGAAATGGTTATCCTCACCAAAGTTCCTAGGAGGCATGGGATTTAGGGACATCTCAATTTTCAATCAAGCCATGTTGGGTAAACAATGTTGGCACCTTTTAACCGAGCCCAACTCTTTATGTGCCCGAGTGTTAAAGTGTAGGTATTATCCTGATGGGGATTTTCTAGACTTTGAAGTGCCCGAGGTTTTCATCCTACACATGACGTAGTCTGATGTATGGGAAGCGATTGATACAACAAGACCTACAGTGGAGAGTAGGAGATGGCAAACAAATACATATATACATGGACAATTGGATTCTAGATGTGATTCCCAGAACTCTGCAACCAACGAATGATAACCAATTAGTGAGCTCCTTGATTACCGAGGGGGTCAACAATGGAATGAGGCAGCCATCAGAAATAGATTCACAGAAGACACGGTGGAGAAAATTTTGAGCATGCCTTAAAGTACGGAAGGTTGTACAAACTTTGCCTCATGGCCCCACACAAAGAATGGTGTCTATACTATGAGATCAGCCTATAATCTAGCTAGAACGATGAATTTGTGGGGAGAGCAGAGTGTAGATGGCAAAGGTTCAACTTTTGAATAGAAACCATTGGAGAAAATGTGGAAGAAATTGTGGGCAATTCAGTGTCCTAATAAAATGAAAGTAGTATTGTGGAGGCTAGCACATGATTGTCTCCCTACAGGCTATCAACTTCAAGTAAGATCTATACCACAAGCTATAATTGTTATTT
Organism: Triticum aestivum; assembly: GCF_018294505.1. Lineage (NCBI taxonomy): Eukaryota > Viridiplantae > Streptophyta > Magnoliopsida > Poales > Poaceae > Triticum > Triticum aestivum. Next base: position 22,493,756 of record NC_057804.1, on the reverse strand, counting down.
TTGCAATAGGAAGGAAATTGTTGAACACAGTTTTTTGCATTGTCACTATGTTAAAGAAATCTAGAAAGAACTTAGAAAGGATTATGGAATTTGCCTGAACCTGAAAAGCTTTACCCATATTAGGCAATGGATATTAACATGGCTAATTAATGCTACTGATTTTCATGCCATTGTTTTTGTCGTGGCAATTTGGAATATTTGGCAGAATAGAAATGCTCATCGTAATGATGAGGCCTTAATTCACCCACTTCGTGTTGTGGGAAAGACCAAAGCCTATATTGAGTTCATCAATTTGCATCTTTTCAGTTTGACCAATTTCAATAGGCGTGAGGCCTTGAAGTCTGGCTAAAATTGGTCTCCGCCGCCGGAAGGGTCGATGCTTATCAACGTGGATGCATCAATCTTTAATCAGTCTACAAGAGCTAGATTTGGCGTGGTCATTCGTGACCATCAGGGGATGGTGCAGGCGGCAAGCAAAGGCTACTTTGCTCGAATCCAAAATCCTGAAGTTGCAGAAGCCATGGCACTTTGTCAAGCTTTATTTCTTGCTGGGAGAGAGGTATGCAGAGAATCATGGTGGCTTCTGACTATTTGTCGCTGATCAACAAAATCAAAGAACCAAATTTGGACAGATCCCCTACGGGAGCAATAGTCCATGATATCAAGAACCGGGCTACAAAGTTTATGTCCTGTAGCTTTATCCATGTTTATCGATCATGTAATTTGGCAGCTCACACTCTTGCCAGGTCGGGAGAGTATGACGTTAGATCATGTTGGTTTAATGAGACTCCTGATGTTATCAGGACCATTATCTGTAATGAACAAGCTTATGTATAAATAAAAGGCTGTTGCCAATTACCTCAAAAATATCATCTTCAACAAATGGCCAACACGATATATGAATGAAAAAAACACCGTCAGGACGTAATTAAAACCTAATCCAACGTATATACTACAAATCAAAATGAAACAACTGACCATAATAACATATTAGAGAATACAGAGCTAATCACATGAGCCTCTAGTAATATTGCATTTTTTTTATTATCTAGTTTTTTTAGTTGTCTGAGATCACCTAGTTTTTTAGGCAAGTTTGAGATTATCTAGTAATATTGCATAAGTAGGATGTTTGGACAAAGAGCGATGATTTGGTGCTTGGGCTCAGCTGCACCCGAAATCCCGCTCGTCCGTTGCAGGCTTGGGATCCGAACAAATCCAGCTGGCATGTCAGGTGTGAGCGCTAGTAAATCGTGGATACAGTTGAATACGGTACGAAACAGTGGCAAAGACGTGGGGGCGAAGCATATCGGCATGGCAGGTGGTGCGGCATCCCGCACTGGGCCGTGGACCAGGTCGTTACCTTTTTTATCTGGGCCATGGATCAGATAATGGGGCCAGGATGGTAGTCGATGTCTGAGTTGTCGGTTGCTCGGCGGTCTCCCTCCCTAGTTCATTCGGGAAACCCTCGCCGCCACTCTATCGGGGAGAAAAAAAGAAACTTATTGAGCTGCGCCTGGTGATTGCGGCGGCGACCATGGTTGGCCGTCGTCAACTGGCGGATGGACGCTGCCGGTATGGAGTTTCTGCATGATGCGACCGATAGGTTAGTTTCGACTGATCTATACATTTGCTTTGGAGATTTGCTGTGATAAGATAAATCAGTGGCGGAAGTATCCTGATGAACTGGCTTGTGTGCCAGCGAACAGGGCTCGGAATGTGAAGGCTGGTGATTCAAATGTTGGGTCTGGTATGGCTCAGAAGGTTGGCGAAGATGGCACTACTGGAGCGCGAGAAGGTGCGCGGCGTCAACATGATGCATCTCCGACGAGGTATGCTCAGTCTGCAGACAAAGTGAATCCAGAGGCCCTGGCTGGACTAAGAGGTAAGAAGCAGAATCTGGTCGTGTCTTTTGTTTGTTTTCCGTGGATTATGTATGAATTTTCACATGAATTGTGCATCTTTCTCTTAAAATGGGAAAAATATTCACTGTAAGCAAAAATATTTCTGGTAAACTGCATAGTAATTGTGCAAAATTAAAACTGAAAGGGTACATTTTCAAAATCCAGGCTCCGACTGGGCAGTGCGCCATCGGACTGGACGTCATGCCCTTCCCCAATGAGCACTCTCGAGCAGTCAATTCGCAAGTATGCATAGCAACCTGACAAGAGTGTGATACAGCCTAAGCTAGGTCTCAGGTCGATTCATTAGGCGAGGCGTATGATTTCTATAATCTGTATTCTTAGGAGATCGATTTTGGAATAAGGTATGGTAAAAGCAGACTAAATGCTCAGAGGACAAAAAGCATGCAGAAAATCGTTTGTGGTTGCTCGGTGAGTGTTGAACTTGGTGCAAAACTCTGAACAAACACAAAGAATGCAAATGCAGCAAGTTGTGTTCTGACAAAAAATTGCTTTGTTGGTGCTTGTCCTGTAGGGAAAATCTTAAGCAGAAAACAGTATGTCGTGCAGATGCGAGTGCCCAGCTCTGATCAGGCTTCTGCATGCATTGGACAACAGTTGGTACATGACGTGAAGGCCACAACCATTCCATGTCACTGATCATGGGAGAGAAAGTGCATTGGCCGTCTCATAAACACATCAATGTTGACACAAAGGATTTGATAAGGCAGCTGAGGGAAAACAATGTGAACCTGGGGAAGGTGTACAACATAATTGGTAGCTTCTTTGGGTCTGTTGAGATGGTGCCGTTCACAAAAAGAACTCTCAGGAATATATGTGGGAAGATTAGCCCTGAACAAGCTGAGGATGATGTGCAGAAGACGCTTGAGGTGTTTGCTGACATCCGTTCCAGCGACCCTGGTTTCACCTATGTGCTACTAGGCGGCAAGTCGAGCAAGGTGAAAAATCGTATGTGGGCTAACAGAAGCAGCTGAATGCAGTACATGTTCTTTGGCTATGTGATCACATTTGACACTACATACAAGAGAAACTTGTATGACATGCCATTTGGGTTATTTGTCGGAGTTAACAATCATTATCAAAGCATTATCCTAGCAGGGGTGTTGATGTGTGATGAGCAAGAAGAGAGTTTCAAAATGGGTGTTTGCAGAATTTTTGCGAATGATGGGCGGGCCTGCCCCAAACACAATACTCACAGGCCAGGTTCATCACGCCAGCTATGATATATTACCCGTCTAACTTTACAGGACAGTTCTACTAGGGGAAATGTTTATTTTACACTAATTATCTCGGCTGACAAAAATGATCTTTTAATTGCATATCAATGCAAGGCAATGGAGGTGGCGATCGGCAAGGTTTATCCTGACACTGTCCATCGGTGGTGCAAGTGGAATGTCCTGAAGAAGGCGAAGGAAATCTTGGGTCCGCTTTACACAAAGAAGAGTAATTTTTAGGCTGAATTTCACAAGGTTGTAAACCACATGTTAACTGAGGAAGAATTTGAAGCAACTTGGGGTTGTTGTTGGTGTTGGAAATATGCCCTAGAGGCAATAATAAAAGGGTTATTATTATATTGTTCATGATAATTGTCTTTTATTCATGCTATAACTGTATTATCCGGAAATCGTAATACACGTGTGAATACATAGACCATAACATGTCCCTAGTGAGCCTCTAGTTGACTAGCTCGTTGGTCAACAGATAGTCATGGTTTCCTGAGTATGGACATTAGATGTCATTGACAACGGGATCACATCATTAGGAGAATGATGTGATGGACAAGACCCAATCCTAAGCATAGCACAAGATCGTGTAGTTCATTTTGCTAGAGCTTTTTCAATGTCAAGTATCTCTTCCTTAGACCATGAGATCGTGTAACTCCCGGATACCGTAAGAGTGCTTTGGGTGTACCAAACGTCACAACGTAACTGGGTGACTATAAAGGTGCACTACAGGTATCTCCAAAAGTGTCTGTTGGGTTGACACGGATCGAGACTGGGATTTGTCACTCCGTATGACGGAGAGGTATCTCTGGGCCCACTCGGTAATGCATCATCATAATGAGCTCAAAGTGACCAAGTGTTTGGTCACGGGATCATGCATTACGGTACGAGTAAAGTGACTTGCCGGTAACGAGACTGAACGAGGTATTGGGATACCGACGATCGAGTCTCGGGCATGTAACGTACCGATTGACAAAGGGAATTGTATACGGGGTTGTTCGAATCCTCGACATCGTGGTTCATCCGATGAGATCATTGAGGAGCATGTGGGAGCCAACATGGGTATCCAGATCCCGCTATTGGTTATTGCCCGAGAGCCATCTCGGTCATGTCTACGTGTCTCCCGAACCCGTAGGGTCTACACACTTAAGGTTCGGTGACGCTAGGGTTGTATGAATATGAGTATGCAGCATACCGAATGTTGTTCGGAGTCCCGGATGAGATCCCGGACATCACGAGGAGTTCCGGAATGGTCCGGAGGTGAAGAATTATATATAGGAAGTGATATTTCGGCCATCGGGAAAGTTTCGGGGTCGCCCAGTATTGTACCGGGACCACCGAAAGGGTCCCGGGGGTCCACCGGGTGGGGCCACCCATCCCGGAGGGCCCCAAGGGCTGAAGTGGGGAGGGGAACCAGCCCATAGTGGGCTGGTGCGCCCCCCTTGGCCCACCCCCTGCGCCTAAGGTTGAAACCCTAGGGTGGGGGGGCGCCCCACTTGCCTTGGGGGGTACTCCACCCCCTTGGCCGCCGCCCCCCTTGGGAGATTGGATCTCCCAGGGCCGGCGCCCCCCCCTCCTGGGGGCCTATATAAAGGGAGGGGGGAGGGGGCAGCCGCACCCTGAAGTTCTGGTGCCTCCCTCCCCCTGCTACACCTCTTCCTCCTCCGTCACGTGCTTGGCGAAGCCCTGCCGGAGTGCTGCTGTTCCACCACCACCACGCTGTTGTGCTGCTGCTGGAGCCATCATCATCAACCTCTCCTTCCCCCTTGATGGATCAAGAAGGAGGAGACGTCATCCGCTCCGTACGTGTGTTGAACGCGGAGGTGCCATCCGTTCGGCGCTAGGATCTCCGGTGATAGGATCACGACAAGAACGACTACTTCAACCCCGTTCTTTTGAACGCTTCCGCTCGCGATCTACAAAGTGGTATGTAGATGCATCTCCCATGACTCGTTGCTTAGATGAACTCATAGATGGATCTTGGTGATACCGTAGGAAAATTTTTAATTTTCTGCAACGTTCCCCAGCAGTGGCATCATGAGCTAGGTCTATGCGTAGTTCTCTATTGCACGAGTAGAACACAATTTTGTTGTGGGCGTAGATCTTGTCAACATACTTGCCGCTACTAGTCTTCTCTTGCTTCAGCGGTATTGTGGGATGAAGCGGCCCGGACCAACCTTACACGTACGCTTATGTGAGACCGGTTCCACCGACTGACATGCACTAGTTGCATAAGGTGGCTGGCGGGTGTCTGTCTCTCCCACTTTAGTTGGAGCGGATTCGATGAAAAGGGTCCTTATGAAGGGTAAATAGAAGTTGACAAAATCACGTTGTGGTTATTCGTAGGTAAGAAAACGTTCTTGCTAGAACCCAATTGCAGCCACGTAAAAGATGCAACAACAATTAGAGGACGTCTAACTTGTTTTTGCAGCAATTGTCATGTGATGTGATATGGCCAGAAGTTATGATGAATGATGAATGATATATTGTGATGTATGAGATCATGTTCTTGTAATAGGAATCACGACTTGCATGTCGATGAGTATGACAACCGGCAGGAGCCATAGAAGTTGTCTTTATTTTTTGTATGACCTGCGTGACATTGAAGAACGCCATGTAAATTACTTTACTTTATTGCTAAACGCGTTAGCCATAGAAGTAGAAGTAGTCGTTGGCGTGACAACTTCATGAAGACACAATGATGGAGATCATGATGACGGAGATCATGGTGTCATGCCGGTGACGAAGATGATCATGGAGCCCCGAAGATGGAGATCGAAGGAGCTATATGATATTGGCCATATCATGTCACTACTATATAATTGCATGTGATGTTTATTATGTTTTATGCATCTTGTTTACTTAGAATGGCGGTAGTAAATAAGATGATCCCTTATAATAATTCCAAGAAAGTGTTCCCCCTAACTGTGCACCGTTGCTAAAGTTCGTCGTTTCGAAGCACCACGTGATGATCGGGTGTGATAGATCCTTACGTTCACATACAACGGGTGTAAGACAGATTTACACATGCAGAACACTTAGGGTTAACTTGACGAGCCTAGCATGTACAGACATGGCCTCGGAACACAGAGACCGAAAGGTCGAACACGAGTCGTATGGAAGATGCGATCAACATGCAGATGTTCACCGACGATGACTAGTCCGTCTCACGTGATGATTGGACACGGCCTAGTCGACTCGGATCGTGTAACACTTAGATGACTAGAGGGATGTCTAATCTGAGTGGGAGTTCATTATAATAATTTGATAAGATGAACTTAGTCTAAAACCTTTGCAAATATGTCTTGTAGATCAAATGGCCGCCGCTCATGTCAACATGAACTTCAACGCGTTCCTAGAGAAAACCAAGCTGAAAGATGATGGCAGCAACTATACGGACTGGGTCCAGAACCTGAGGATCATCCTCATAGCTGCCAGGAAACAATATGTCCTAGAAGGACCGCTAGGTGATGCACCCGTCCCAGAGAACCAAGACATTATGAATGCTTGGCAGTCTCGCGCTGATGATTACTCCCTCGTTCAGTGCGGCATGCTTTACAGGTTAGAACCGGGGCTCCAAAAGCGTTTTGAGCAACACGGAGCATATGAGATGTTCGAGGAGCTGAAACTAGTTTTCCAAGCTCATGCCCGGGTCGAGAGATATGAAGTCTCCGACAAGTTCTATAGTTGTAAGATGGAGGAAAATAGTTCTGTCAGTGAGCATATACTCAAAATGTCTGGGTTGCACAACCGCCTGTCCCAGCTGGACATTAACCTCCCGGATGAGGCGGTCATTGATAGAATCCTTCAGTCGCTCCCACCAAGCTACAAGAGCTTTGTGATGAACTACAATATGCAGGGGATGGTGAAGACCATTCCTGAAGTATTTTCAATGCTGAAGTCAGCAGACGTTGAAATCAAGAAAGAACATCAAGTGTTGATGGTCAATAAGACCACTAAGTTCAAGAAGGGCAAGGGTAAGAAGAACTTCAAGAAGGAAGGCAAAGATGTTGCCGCGCCCGGTAAGCCAGTTGCCAGGAAGAAGTCAAAGAATGGACCCAAGCCTGAAACTGAGTGCTTTTATTGCAAGGGGAAGGGTCACTGGAAGCGGAACTGCCCCAAATACTTAGCGGACAAGAAGGCCGGCAACACTAAAGGTATATTTGATATACATGTAATTGATGTGTACCTTACCAGTACTCGTGGTAACTCCTGGGTATTTGATACCGGTGCCGTTGCTCACATTTGTAACTCACAGCAGGAGCTGCGGAATAAGCGGAGACTAGCGAAGGACAAGGTGACGATGCACGTCGGGAATGGTTCCAAGGTCGATGTGATCGCCGTCGGCACGCTACCTCTACATTTACCTACGGGATTAGTTTTAAACCTCAATAATTGTTATTTAGTGCCAAGTTTGAGCATGAACATTGTATCTGGATCTCGTTTAATACGAGATGGCTACTCATTTAAATCCGAGAATAATGGTTGTTCTATTTATATGAGAGATATGTTTTATGGTCATGCCCCGATGGTCAATGGTTTATTCTTGATGAATCTCGAACGTAATGTTACACATATTCATAGCGTGAATACCAAAAGATGTAAAGTTGATAACGATAGTCCCACATACTTGTGGCACTGCCACCTTGGTCACATTGGTGTCAAGCGCATGAAGAAGCTCCATGCTGATGGACTTTTAGAGTCTCTCGATTATGAATCATTTGACACATGCGAACCATGCCTCATGGGAAAATGACCAAGACCTCGTTCTCCGGAACAATGGAGCGAGCAACCAACTTGTTGGAAATCATACATACCGATGTGTGCGGTCCAATGAGCGTTGAGGCTCACGGAGGGTATCGTTATGTTCTCACTCTCACTGATGACTTGAGTAGATATGGGTATGTCTACTTGATGAAACACAAGTCTGAGACCTTTGAAAAGTTCAAGGAATTTCAGAATGAAGTAGATAATCAACGTGACCGAAAGATAAAATTCTTACGGTCGGATCATGGAGGAGAATATTTAAGTCACGAATTTGGTACACACTTAAGAAAATGTGGAATCGTTTCACAACTCACGCCGCCTGGAACACCTCAGCGTAATGGTGTGTCGAACGTCGTAATCGCACTCTATTGGATATGGTGCGATCTATGATGTCTCTTACCGATTTACCGCTATCATTTTGGGGATACGCTCTAGAGACAGCTACATTCACTTTAAATAGGGCTCCGTCTAAATCCGTTGAGACGACACCGTATGAATTATGGTTTGGGAAGAAACCTAAGCTGTCGTTTCTAAAAGTTTGGGGATGCGATGCTTATGTCAAGAAACTTCAACCTGAAAAGCTCGAACCCAAGTCAGAAAAATGCATCTTCATAGGATACCCTAAGGAAACCATTGGGTATACCTTCTACTTAAGATCCGAGGGAAAGATCTTTGCTGCCAAGAACGGATCCTTTCTGGAAAAAGAATTTCTCTCGAAAGAAGTAAGTGGGAGGAAAGTAGAACTCAATGAAGTACTACCTCTTGAACGGGATAGTAGTGCAGCTCAGGAAAATGTTCCTGTGATGCCTACACCAACTGAAGAGGAAAATAATGATGATGATCAAAGTACTTCGGATCAAGTTGCTACTGAACTTCGTAGGTCCACAAGGACATGTTCCGCACCAGAGTGGTACGGCAACCCTGTCCTGGAAATCATGTTGTTGGACAACGGTGAACCTTCGAACTATGAAGAAGCAATGGCGGGCCCAGATTCCAACAAATGGCTTGAAGCCATGAAATCCGAGATAGAATCCATGTATGAAAACAAAGTATAGACTTTGACAGACTTGCCCGATGAACGGCGAGCGATAGAAAACAAATGGATCTTTAAGAAGAAGACGGACGCGGATGGTAATATTACCGTCTATAAAGCTCGACTTGTCACTAAGGGTTATCGACAAGTTCAAGGGATTGACTACGGCGAGACATTCTCTCCCGTAGCGAAGCTGAAGTCCGTCTGAATCATGTTAGCAATTGCCGCATACTATGATTATGAGATATGGCATATGGACGTCAAAATGGCATTCCTTAACGGACATCTTAAGGAAGAACTGTATATGATGCAGCCGGAAGGTTTTGTCGATCCTAAGAACGCTAACAAAGTATGCAAGCTCCAGCGATCCATTTATGGGCTGGTGCAAGCATCTCGGAGTTGGAACATTCGCTTTGATGAGATGATCAAAGCGTTTGGATTTATGCAGACTTATGGAGAAGCCTGCGTTTACAAGAAAGTGAGTGGGAGCTCTGTAGCGTTTCTCATATTATATGTAGATGACATACTTTTGATGGGAAATGATATAGAACTTATGAACAGCATTAAGGCCTACTTGAATAAGTGTTTTTCAATGAAGGACCTTGGAGAAGCTGCTTATATATTAGGCATCAAGATCTATAGAGATAGATCGAGACGCCTCATAGGTCTTTCACAAAGCACATACCTTGATAAGATTTTGAAGAAGTTCAAAATGGATCAGTCCAAGAAGGGGTTCTTGCTTGTATTGCAAGGTGTGAGATTGAGCTCGGCTCAATGCCCGACCACGGCAAAAGATAAAGAAGAGATGAGTGTCATCCCCTATGCTTCAGCCATAGGATCTATTATGTATGCCATGCTGTGTACCAGACCTGATGTAAACCTTGCCGTAAGTGTGGTAGGAAGGTACCAAAGTAATCCCGGCAAGGAACACTGGACAGCGGTCAAGAATATCCTAAAGTACCTGAAAAGAACGAAGGACATGTTTGTTGTTTATGGAGGTGACGAAGAGCTCGTCGTAAAGGGTTACGTCGATGCTAGCTTCGACACAGATCTGGATGACTCTAAGTCACAAACCGGATACATGTATATGTTGAATGGTGGAGCAGTAAGCTGGTGCAGCTGCAAGCAGAGCGTCGTGGCGGGATCTACATGTGAAGCGGAGTACATGGCAGCCTCGGAGGCAACGCATGAAGCAATTTGGGTGAAGGAGTTCATCACCGACCTAGGAGCCATACCCAATGCGTCGGGGCCGATCAAACTCTTCTGTGACAACACTGGAGCTATTGCCCTTGCCAAGGAGCCCAGGTTTCACAAGAAGACCAGGCACATCAAGCGTTGTTTCAAATCCATCCGTGAAAATGTTCAAGATGGAGACATAGATATTTGCAAAGTACATATGGATCTGAATGTCGCAGATCCGTTAACTAAACCTCTCTCGCGAGCAAAACATGATCAACACCAGAACTCTATGGGTGTTCGATTCATCACAATGTAACTAGATTATTGACTCTAGTGCAAGTGGGAGACTGTTGGAAATATGCCCTAGAGGCAATAATAAAAGGGTTATTATTATATTGTTCATGATAATTGTCTTTTATTCATGCTATAACTGTATTATCCGGAAATCGTAATACACGTGTGAATACACGGACCATAACATGTCCCTAGTGAGCCTCTAGTTGACTAGCTCGTTGGTCAACAGATAGTCATGGTTTCCTGACTATGGACATTAGATGTCATTGACAACGGGATCACATCATTAGGAGAATGATGTGATGGACAAGACCCAATCCTAAGCATAGCACAAGATCGTGTAGTTCGTTTTGTTAGAGCTTTTTCAATGTCAAGTATCTCTTCCTTAGACCATGAGATCGTGTAACTCCCGGATACCGTAAGAGTGCTTTGGGTGTACCAAACGTCACAACGTAACTGGGTGACTATAAAGGTGCACTACAGGTATCTCCAAAAGTGTCTGTTGGGTTGACACGGATCGAGACTGGGATTTGTCACTCCGTATGACAGAGAGGTATCTCTGGGCCCACTCGGTAATGCATCATCATAATGAGCTCAAAGTGACCAAGTGTTTGGTCACGGGATCATGCATTACGGTACGAGTAAAGTGGCTTGCCGGTAACGAGACTGAACGAGGTATTGGGATACCGACGATCGAGTCTCGGGCATGTAACGTACCGATTGACAAAGGGAATTGTATACGGGGTTGTTCGAATCCTCGACATCGTGGTTCATCCGATGAGATCATCGAGGAGCATGCGGGAGCCAATATGGGTATCCAGATCCTGCTGTTGGTTATTGCCCAAGAGCCGTCTCAGTCATGTCTACGTGTCTCCCGAACCCGTAGGGTCTACACACTTAAGGTTCGGTGACGCTAGGGTTGTATGAATATGAGTATGCAGCATAACGAATGTTGTTCGGAGTCCCGGATGAGATCCCGGACATCACGAGGAGTTCCAGAATGGTCCGGAGGTGAAGAATTATATATAGGAAGTGATATTTCGGCCATCGGGAAAGTTTCGGGGTCGCCCGGTATTGTACCGGGACCACCGAAACGGTCCCGGGGGTCCACCGGGTGGGGCCACCCATCCCGGAGGGCCCCAAGGGCTGAAGTGGGGAGGGGAACCAGCCCATAGTGGGCTGGTGCGCCCCCCTTGGCCCACCCCCTATGCCTAGGGTTGAAACCCTAGGGTGGGGGGGGCGCCCCACTTGCCTTGGGGGGTACTCCACCCCCTTGGCCGCCGCCCCCCTTGGGAGATTGGATCTCCCAGGGCCGGTGCCCCCCCTGGGGGGCTATATAAAGGGAGGGGGGAGGGGGCAGCCGCACCCTGAAGTTCTGGCGCCTCCCTCCCCCTGCTACACCTCTTCCTCCTCCGTCACGTGCTTGGCGAAGCCCTGCCGGAGTGCTCCTGTTCCACCACCACCACGCCGTTGTGCTGCTGCTGGAGCCATCATCATCAACCTCTCCTTCCCCCTTGCTGGATCAAGAAGGAGGAGACTTCATCCGCTCCGTACGTGTGTTGAACGCGGAGGTGCCGTCCGTTCGGCGCTAGGATCTCCGGTGATAGGATCACGACGAGAACGACTACTTCAACCCCGTTCTTTTGAACGCTTCCGCTCGCGATCTACAAAGTGGTATGTAGATGCATCTCCCATGACTCGTTGCTTAGATGAACTCATAGATGGATCTTGGTGATACCGTAGGAAAAATTTTAATTTTTTGCAACGTTCCCCAACAGTTGGATACAATCTGAGGAATCACACATACATGACCCAAATATATGAAATCAGGAAAAAAATGGGCAAAATCATACTTCAAAGGTGTGTTTTGTGTGAAAATGACAAGCACTCAACATAGTGAGAGCGCAAACCACATGCTGAAGACGTACATGCCCCCTGCAAGCCCAATGCTTGTTTTTGGGAAGTACATGAGGTTAAAGTTTGACCATGAGCGTGATGAGAGCTACAAGGAGAAGAGGACCATGATTGTAAGTTCTTTATTTCCTTTGTAAATTCCCGCTGATAACATTTATGAGTGCTTTGTTTATGTCCTTCACATAGGAATATTCCAAGTTGGCTGATGCACTGATATGGCATGGTGGTGCCGTGAGGCGGACTAACCTTACAATAGAGCGGCATGCAAGCAAAATATACACTAGGAATATGTTCGAGGAATTTGGCCGCCTCCTGATTGAAGGAACCGCATACAATGTCATTGAAGTTGAGAGGATAAACTCACAATAATGTAGCCAAGCGAGAAGTGGAGCAGGGTTGAGTACGAGGTGACCATAAACAAAGACAAATCGATATTCACTTGCCTGGCCACACTGGAATGCTATGCAGCCATATCTTGAGGGTAAGCTAACGTGACCCTTTACATGTCTTGATGGAAACTATTTGGAAAATCTGTAGTTGCGAATGCTAACACTTTCTTGGGTGCGTAGGTGATGAAAATTCTTCATCTGGAGGAGATCCCTAAGCACCATATCCTAGAGTGATGGACGAGAGACGCAAGGATATACTTCCACTAGTAGATAAACCACCCTTAGTCCCGGTTGGTAAGGGCCTTTTGTCCCGGTTCCTGAACCGGGACTAAAGGGTCGTTACTAATGCCCTGGCCCTTTAGTCCCGATTCAGTCCAGAACTGGGACAGATGGGCCTCCACGTGGCCGGTGCGCCGAGCCCACGCAGGAGGGCCTTTGGTCCCGGTTGGTGGCACCAACCGGGACCAATAGGCTATGGTTTTTTTTAGGGGGGGTTTGGGGGTTTTGGGGGGTTAATTTAGGTGTTTCATATATTGTGTTAGCTAGCTAATTAATAGAGAGAAGTGTCCTCTCTTATGTCTGTGCTTGATCGACGCTACATACTATACATAGACAGGCCCTCGACACGCTAGCTAGTAAGAAAATGAAGGAAACCATTAAGTACAGAAGTTCGTCATGCATACCGAGAGAAGTGATCGATCGACCTCTCCTTCTCTGAGAGATTGGTCGAACAACAAGTTTTCGTATTATCTATCCGACGCTACTGGCTACATACATATACAATATGTAAGATCTCTTACAATCCCCTAGCAATTGAAATCAACTTCCACATGGTATTCTCCGGCTTTATTCATGATGTGGTCAAGAAAGAATCCCGCCAATTCCTCTTGAATTGCTCTCATGCGATCTTGTGGTAGGAGTTCATTCCGCATCTGCCATGTCTAATTTGAAGAAGGAGGTTAATACATATATATGAATGAAACTCAACAGAAATGATGGCGTAATAAAATGAAATTGTGAATATTATTGCTTACGCACTTCATATTGTCTTTTAGAGTAGCCCCGCTTATTTTTCAAAGTCGTGTTGTAGATGAACTCGCACATGTAGTATCCACAGTAATTATTCCCTTGTTCCTGCCACAAGCACTTTACGAGAAATAGAGGTCAATCAAACTGATAATGAAGCATTATAAATGGCATTGATGAAAGTATAGCTATATAATCAACGGGAGATGCGCGCAACTAGCTAGCCAGTAGTACTTACTTTTGGGTATGTATATCGCAGCTCCTTCGGCAGTCCCGGAGCTTCTGCGGTGAACTGTTTCCAAACCCTGTAAGACAAAGAAAATAATTATTATTACCTGAGATGTCAGGAAATGAACAAAAAGTTGCCGATATGGTGCGATAATGATCGATTGAACTTACTTGTTGAGCATTTTAGTCATGTCCGCATAGGTTTCGGGATCTTTTCGTCTCGAGTCTAAGACGGTTACTAGTCCCCGCTCAAGCTTAATCTCCAGAAGAACATAGTGGAAGCTGCGCACGCATGCATAACTCATCAATTACATTACTATAATCTCGCTTGAGTAATAAGGGAAACCGAATATGCACACGATAGTAACACTCACTCGAAGTTGTAAGGAAAGAGTATTAAATCTTTGTTTTGATTTTTGATCAAAGATTGTAGCAAGTTGGCCTCGGCCTCTTCGGCGTGCTTTTTAACCTGAATTTCATCTATGATATTTGTGTTAATGAACCCAATATCATACATTTCTTGTTTTCTGCACTCGACGATCTTCAATCTGCATAATATAGTGAGGATAATTAATTATAAATACATGCAATGAAAGAGCTGAGCTATATATAGAGACTTAATGACAGAAATAGTACTTACAGACAGTAGCAAAAGACCGTTAATTTATCGAGGGCCTTTTGATTGAAGAACTCGAAGAACTCCTCAAATGGAACAGGCAACAGATCAGTTCCAACAAGGTCGTGCTCCTCTTTAATTCTCAAAAACAAAGTATTCGTCCCCCAGACTCTCTGCGGGTTTTCATGTACCAATTATGGAATCTTTGCATCATCGTTGTTAGAGATTTTTCATCTTTGACGAGAGGCTTCCCGTACTCGTATCTGTGTTCGTCCACCTCCATGAAATCAAAATTTACATCGTCAGGCAGGTAATCTGCAAGATTGCTATAACCGGGCACCGTCCCCGGAGCATTAGCAACGATGTCGCTGCTAGACACATTGAGCGGGGGGCACGATTAATTTGCTTGTTCGCCGAGCTGGGCAATTGTTTTCACAGCTGCTTGTTCTTTTAACCTTTGATCACTGACAGTACTTCCCGACCACTCCGCTGTGAGATATGCCTGTTCAGTAATGCGCTCATAGTTGGTTCTCGGTGGAGACTTTGGTGGTTTCCACAGGGCATCGATAATGCGCTTTGCTTTCACCGGATCTACCTTCTCCTCCGGAGGTGGATATCTCTTTGCTTTCAACCCTTTAAAGAAGTCCTCCACTTCGGTCCGCACGATCTTCGCATTTTCCTCCTCGGTCCTCTCGTACGGTAACTTCTCTAGAGGCTTTAGAGAAGGACCGTATCTGTATTGCCTCCCGCCTCTGCTGGCTGTACTGCTAGACGCCGGAGCAGACGGAGTGGCTGCGGCGTCTGTCTTCTTTCGTGCTTGCTTACGAGGCGGAGGAGAAGGACTACGACGCGCTGGAGCAGCCGGGGCGGCGGCGGGTCTCTTCCGCCCTTGCTGGCGAGGCAAAGAAGGAGGAGGCTGCTGGCTGCTCAGGCGTGCCGGCGCAGGCGGAGAAGGAGGCGGAGTGCTGCCACGCACCGGAGAAGGAGGCCGAGTGCCTTGATCGTCACTCGCCGGAGGAGGAAGCGGTGGAGGAGGCGGAATGCCCTGACTCGCCGGAGGAGGAGGAGGAGGCGTCCAGTTCGAAAGCTTGATGAACTCCTTCCGCCATAGGCATGGAGTCTTCAGAGCAGAACCCAGTCGAGTCTCCCCTTCACCGGTAGGGTGGTCAAGCTGGAGGTCCTCAAATCCCTCTGTTATTTCGTCCACCGTCACCCTAGCATATTCTTCTGGAATCGAACGACAATTAAAAGTTGCGTCGGGTTCAGAAGGTCGAACTTGGCCAACAGCCGCCTTGACTTTTAAGTTCTTCCATTGCGTCATAAGGTGGCAATTTTGAGACTCCATGATAAAATCCATGGGGTAGCTAGCAGTAGCTGTCAAGACATGCTCCGGCTGAAGCAACTCGGTAGAAGCCACGCTGCTTCTCCGCTGAGATGGCGGGGTAGCTTCGGGGGAAGCTTCGGCAGGTCGTTTGCTGCGATCTGCTTCTCGTTCCTCTAGCCCTTGTACCCTTGCGTGCAGCGCCTGCAGTTGGCTATGCTCCAGTTTCTTCCTCCTCTCATGGCATTTGTAACCGCCTGCATCCGGAAAACCAACCTTCCACGGAATGGAGCCTGGCGTGCCTCGTGTCCGTCATGGGTGCTCAGGATTCTCGAGGGCCATTGTGAGCTTGTCGTTCTCCCTGTCTGGAACGAACGTCCCTTGCTGCGTTGCATCGATATAGTGCCAAAGCCTCTTGACTGGTATTTTCAGTTGCTCGTCCATCCAACAGCACTTCCCTGATATAGGGTCCAAGGTTCCACTAGCCCCAAAGAACCAAGTCCGGCAACGGTCTGGCCAGTTCATTGTCTCTGGTTCGATCCCTTTATCAAGCAGATCATTCTCAGCCTTGGCCCACTTAGGTCGGGCTTTGAGGTAGCCACCTGACCCCGTGCGATGGTGAAACTTCTTCTTCGCAGCATTTTGCTTGTTTGTCACCGACATCTTCTTACTCTTTTCCGATGTCTTGTGGGCCACAAATGCGGGCCAGTGATCTCTGATCTTCTCATATTTGCCGATGAATTCTGGTGTCTCTTCTTTGTCGACAAACTTTTTCAGCTCTTTCCTCCACCTCCTGAATTGGTCTGCCATCTTCTTAAGAGCAAAATACTTGATTAATTGCTCTATAACTGGCTTCTCCGGATCCTCCTCTGGCGGTAGGGTGAAATTTGCCTTTAGCTCGGTCCAAAGATCATCTTTCTACATATCATTGACATAAGACACCTCAGGGTCTTCGTTCTTAGGCTTATACCATTGGTGGATGCTGATCGGGATCTTGTCCCTAATAAGAACCCCGCACTGAGCAGCAAATGTGTTCTTTGTCCGAATGGGTTCAATCGGTTCGCCGTCGCGTGCGATTGCTGTGATCTCAAACCTTTCATCCGAGCTCAACTTTTTCTTCGGGCCTCGTCTCCTTACCGAAGTTGTGCTCGATCCGGAGGGCTAGAAAAAAGAAGAAAGACGAGAGTTAATTAATATGTGTACATATACCAAAACAATGTATGCATCAATTAGCTAGTCAGCACATGCTTAACTAATATATATACCTGGCCAGACTCGGTTCGGTCACCGGAGCCGTCATCACGGTCTCCTTCTTGCATCGTCATTGGGTCACCGGAGCCGTCCTCACAGTCTCCTGCTTGCACCGGCATTGGGTCAAAGGAGCCATCATAATCATAGCCTGCTTGATCACCCTGTCCTTCCAGACCAACGGTGTCGTTCAGAAACGATAAGACGGCATCACTTCCTTGTGCGATTGTGTCCCCCAACATCGCTTCTGTTGCTTCGTCTCGGGGGGTGTCCATAGTTTCTACAAATATTTACAACATGGCAATTATTATTCAAACATGACAGATATGGATATATTACTGGCAAACATAGAACTAGCTAGCTAATCACAGTAAGGAATCATATTAATTAGTGGCCTTGATGCTGCTTCTCTAGGGTTTGGGGTGGCCTCGACAATGCTTCAAGGGGGTAATATCGACAACGACAAGATACATACATGGGAAAATAATGTTATCGGGGAGGGTGAGGGAGTTCCGGACTAGGGGGTGTCTGGATAGCCGAACTATCATCATCGTCCGGACTCCAAGACTATGAAGATACAAGATTGAAGACTTCGTCCCATGTCCGGATGGGACTTTCCTTGGCGTGGAAGGCAAGCTTGGCGATACGGATATGTAGATCTCCTACCATTGTAACCGACTTTGTGTAACCCTAGCCCTCTCCGGTGTCTATATAAACCGGATGGCTTTAGTCCTTAGGACGAACAACAATCATACCATAGGCTAGCTTCTAGGGTTTAGCCTCATTGATCTCGTGGTAGATCCACTCTTGTAACACACATCATCAATATTAATCAAGCAGGACGTAGGGTTTTACCTCCATCAAGAGGGCCCGAACCTGGGTAAAACATTGTGTCCCTTGTCTCCTGTTACCATCCACCTAGACGCACAGTTCGGGACCCCCTACCCGAGATCCGCCGGTTTTGACACCGACATTGGTGCTTTCATTGAGAGTTCCTCTGTGTCGTCACTGATAGGCTCGATGGCTTCTTCGACCATCATCAACGACGCAGTCCAGGGTGAGACTTTTCTCCCCGGACAGATCTTCGTATTCGGCGGCTTCGCACTGCGGGCCAATTCGCTTGGCCATCTGGAGCATATCGAAAGCTACGCCCCTGGCCGTCAGGTCAGGTTTGGAAGTTTGAACTTCACGGCTGACATCCGCGGGGACTTGATCCTCGATGGATTCGAGCCACAGCCGAGCGTGCCGCACTGTCACGGCGAGCATGATTTAGCTCTGCAGCCAGACAGTACCCTGGAGGCCGCACTCGAACTCGCTTCGATCTTCAATTCGGAGCCGGCTGCGCAGATCGAGGACGGATGGCTAGACACCGCCTCACGGGCTGCAACCTCTACGGCGATAGAGCCGAACACTGACCTTGTCCCTCATAAAGCTCGTGACTCCGAGGTGCCGGACTCCCTGCCGGACTCCGAACCTCCCGCGCCCCCTCCGATCGAATCCGATAGGGCGCCGATCATGGAGTTCACCGCAGCGGACATCTTTCAACACTCACCTTTCGGCGACATCCTGAGTTCGCTAAAGTATCTCTCGTTATCAGGAGAGCCCTGGCCGGACTGCGGCCAGGATGGTTGGGATGCGGACGACGAAGAAATTCAAAGCCCACCCATCACCCACTTGGTAGCCGCTGTCGACGATCTAACCGACATGCTAGACTACGACTCCGAAGACATCGACGGTATGGACGATGATGCCAGAGACAAACAAGAACCAGCGCCTACCGGGCACTGGAAAGCCACCTCATCATATGACATATACATGGTGGATATCCCAAAGGATGGGAATGGCGAAGGAACAGAGGAGGATGACCCCTCCAGGAAACAGCCCAAGCGCCGGTGTCAGCGGCACCGCTCTAAATCCCGCCACAGCAAGAATGAAGATTCCGGCACCGGAGATAACAATACACCGGACAGTGCCGAAGACAACCCACTCCAGCAAGATCCAGCGCAGGAGGATGGAGACGCCAGCCCTCATGAGAGAGCGGCAGAAGAAGAGGTAGAGGATTATATGCCTCCCTCCGGAAACGAAGCAAGCCTCGACGATGATGAATTCGTCGTGCCTGAGGATCCCGTCGAACAAGAGCGTTTTAAACGCAGGCTTATGGCCACGGCGAACAGCCTCAAGAAAAAGCAGCAACAGCTTAGAGCTGATCAAGATCTGCTAGCCGACAAATGGACCGAAGTCCTCGCGGCCGAAGAGCATGAGCTCGAACGCCCCTCCAAAAGCTACCCTAAACGCAAGCTGCTCCCCCGATTAGTGGAGGAAGCGTATGAACCCGCATCACCAAGAGACAATACGGCTGACCGACCACCCCGTGGTCGCGACAGAGAGGCCTCTAGGCCCTTCACTAGACCCGTACCCTGGCACCGCTCGAAAAGCACAAGACCACAGGGGAACGCTCCAGACTTGCGAGATATATTGGAGGATAAGGCAAGACAATCAAGATCGATCTATGGATCGCGTGGGCGCCCCACGGTACGTGACGACAACCGTCACGCCGGACACAGTAAGTCCGGCCGGGCAGAACAAAATAGACAAATCTCTTTTGAGCTCCGTCGTGATATCGCCCAATACAGAGGCGCCGCACACCCACTATGCTTCACAGATGAAGTAATGGATCATCAAATCCCCGAAGGGTTTAAACCCATGAATATCGAATCTTACGATGGCACAACAGACCCCGCGGTTTGGATCGAAGACTATCTTCTTCACATCCACATGGCCCGCGGTGACGATCATCACACCATCAAATATCTCCCCCTCAAGATTAAAGGACCAGCCCGACATTGGCTTAACAGCTTGCCAGCAGAGTCAATTGGGAGTTGGGAAGACCTGGAAGCCACATTCCTCGATAACTTCCAAGGCACGTATGTGCGACCACCAGACGCTGGTGACCTAAGCCACATAATTCAGCAGCCAGACGAATCGTCCAGACAATTCTGGACACGGTTCTTAACCAAGAAAAACCAAATCGTCGACTGTCCGGATGCGGAGGCCCTCACAGCCTTCAAGCATAACATCCGTGATGAGTGGCTTGCCCGGCACCTGGGACAGGAAAAGCCAAAATCCATGGCAGCCCTTACATCACTCATGACCCGCTTTTGCGCGGGTGAGGACAGCTGGCTAGCACGCAGTAACAACCTCAGCAAAAATTCTGGCAGTCCGGATTTCAAGGACCGGAATGGCAGGTCGCGTCGTAACAAAAGCAAACGCCGCATCAACGACGACCATAGTGAGGATACGACAGTCAATGCCGGATTCAGAGGCTCCAAACCCGGTCAGCGGAAAAAGCCATTTAAAAGAACTACTCCGGGTTCGTCCAATTTGGACTGAATACTTGACCGCTTGTGCCAGATACACGGCACCCCCGAAAAGCCAGCTAACCACACCAATAGGGACTGTTGGGTATTCAAGCAGGCAGGCAAGTTAATGCCGAAAACAATGACAAGGGGCTGCATAGCGATGACGAGGAAGACACCCGACCGCCGAACAATAGAGGGCAGAAGGGTTTCCCCCCACAGGTGCGGACAGTGAACATGATATACACAACACACATACCCAAAAGGGAGCGGAAGCGTGCACTCAGGGATGTATACGCGATGGAGCCAGTCGCCCCGAAGTTCAATCCATGGTCCTCCTGCCCGATCACTTTTGACCGAAGGGACCACCCCACCAGCATCCGCCATGGCGAATTCGCCGCATTGGTCTTAGACCCAATCGTCGATGGATTTCACCTCACCAGAGTCCTGATGGACGGCAGCAGCAGCCTGAACCTGCTCTATCAGGATACAGTGCGCAAAATGGGAATAGACCCCTCAAGGATTAAACCTACCAAGATGACCTTTAAAGGCGTCATACCAGGTGTAGAAGCCAATTGTACAGGCTCAGTTACACTGGAAGTGGTCTTCGGATCCCTGGATAACTTCCGAAGCGAGGAGTTAATCTTCGACATAGTCCCGTTCCGCAGCGGCTATCATGCCTTGCTCGGACGTACCGCGTTTGCAAAATTCAACGCGGTGCCGCACTACGCATACCTCAAGCTCAAGATGCCAGGTAGGCTTCGGCCTTAGCGGCTTTGGCATTCTCAAGAGCCGTTGCAAGCTCAGACTCTCGAGTCTTTGAGTCACGCTCCAGGCTCTCATGTTTTTTCACGAGATCCTGGAGCTCTTGCTGTACCTCCGCCACCCGCGCCTCCTGCTTCTCTCGCTCGGTGCGCTCCGCGGCTGCATTGTGTTCGGCCACGGCCACCGCCTCTTTCAGGGTCGCCACCTCGTTAGTGGCCCCTGTAATACCCACGTTATCCTTTTTATTTTTTCTGCAACCAAAATCCTTTTCTGTAAGGTACAATTTTAATAAGGTGTTACTCACCTTCCTTATCCTCGAGCTGCTTCTTGGCACGGCCGAGCTCGTTCTCGGACCGCTCGATGTTTTCCTTTAAAGTATTGACACCGACAGAGGGGGTATATCGACCCCCCCACGTGTTGAAGTTATCGGGAGGGGGTATATCAACCCCACCCCCCCACGTGTTGAAGTTATTGGGAGGGGTTTATATCGACAACGACGACATACGTACATGGGAAAATAATAGTAACGGGGAGGGGGTATATCGACCCCCCACGTGTTGAAGTTATCGGGAGGGGGTATATCGACCCCCTCGTGTTGAAGTTATCAAGAGGGGGTATATCAACCCCCCCCCCCACACACACACACATGTTGAAGTTATCGGGAGTTTATATCGACACGGCATACGTACATGGGAAAATAATATTATCGAGGAGGGGGTATATCGACCCCCCCCCCTCATGTTAAAGTTACCGGGAGGGGTATATGGACGACGACAGACCCGATAAAACATAAGAAAACGAAGAAGAAATAAAAAGAGGAGAAGAAGAAAGGAATAGAGGAGAAGATCGAAGAAAAAAAAGAAAAAAAAGAGGAGAAGAAGAAAGGAATAGAGGAGAAGAAGAAAAAATAGAATTTATTCTATTTTTTCTTCTTCTCCTCTATTCCTTTCTTCTTCTCCTCTTCCTTTTCTTCCTCTCCTCTTCTTCTCCTCTTCTTCTCCTTTTTCCTCTTCTTATTTTCCTTTTTCCTCTCCTAAATATATAAAACTTTTCTAAAAATGAAACTAACCTAAAATGTACTAAATCAGAGAACATATATAGATAATCCTTTTCTAAAAATGTAACCATGGAGGGGGTATATCGACCCCCCCCCCCTCGACCCTCTTTTCCTTCTTCTTCCTTCTTCCTTCTTCCTCTTTCCTTCTCCAACACAAAACACATCTCATCTCATCTCATCTCATTTCATCCAAAAATAATTCTTTGCATATGAACATACATACATTTACTTGTTTTCTTAAATGTTACATATGAACATTTTCTTAAATGAGCATATGAACATTTTTTTAAATATTAATGAGCATATGAACATACATATCAACCAAAAATAGACCTTTTTCTTGGTAACAAAAAAAGGAAAAACGAGCATTATACAGCATATACAAAGCATTATACAGTGAACATACATACATATACATACATATGTACATACATACATACATACAGTGAGCATATACAGAGCATTATACGGCGACGGCGACGATGGTTGGCGGTGGCGCGCGCTTATGGATGACGTGCGGGGACGGCAATGAGAAGGAAAGGGAAGGAGGCAGGGGCTCACAGCGTGGGGAGGGGTCGAGGTCGCCGGCCGGAATCAGTGCGGCGGCGGACGAACGGCCTCGGGGATGAACGGGTCGCGGGAGCCGGCATGGTGCTTCCCCGCAGCGACGGCGACGACGGGCACGGGCGACGGTGACGACGGGCGCGGGCGACGATGACGGCGTCGGCGGGGGCGGCGGGCGGCTTTGGGGCAGTCTGGCGGCGACGGGGCAGGGGCGACGACGGGGGCGCGTGGACGGTGTCGGGGCGGCACGCGGGCGGTGTCTGGGCGGCGGGCAGCGGCGGGGCAGCGGACGGCGTCGATCTGGGCAGCCTGGCGGCGTCGATGAGCTCGGCGTCGTCGGGCAGGCCGGGGGGCAACTGGCGATGAGTTCCTCAAATTTTCCTAAGTGCTACTTATATACACCAACCGGGACTAAAGGGGGGCATTGGTCCCGGTTGGTGCCGAACCGGGACCAATGCCCCCCTTTAGTCACGATTGGTGCCACCAACCGGGACCAAAGGCCTTGCGTTGCCCGTGGCCAAAAGTTTAGTCCCACCTCGCTAGTTGAGAGGGGCTCGGAGTGGTTTATAAGCCCCACTGCGGCTACCCTCTCGAGCTCCTCTCAAATGCAGGCATACGGGCCTAATCTCTCATTGTGCTGCCTGTGGGCCTATTGGGCCTTCTACGGGCCTGAATCCTGGCCCAGGTTGGATTTCTAGTCGTACTCAGGCCGTCGTGGCCCAATAGGTGGCAGTTTTTTTCAAGTTTTTTTGTTTTGTTTTTCGCATTATTTATTTTCTTTTTTTTGCTTTATTTTTTAGTTCTTTTTGCTTTTAGGTCAGAAAAATTATAAACTTTCTGTTAGTGCCATTACTTTTCAAATTTGAATAGTTAAAATTTGAATTCTTTGAAATTTGTGTGAATCACAAGTTTGTGATTAACTTTACTATAAAAATAGTTTTTTTCTAGTTTTTTGTTTTGTTTTTTGCATTATTTATTTTCTTTTGTTTTTTGCTTTATTTTTTAATTCTTTTTGCTTTTAGGTCGCCAAAATTATAAACTTTCTGTTAGTGCCATTACTTTTCAAATTTGAATAGTTAAAATTTGATTTTTTTGAAATTTGTGTGAATCACAAGTTTGTGATTAACTTTACTATAAAAATAGTTTTTCCTAGTTTTTTTGTTTTGTTTTTTGCATTATTTATTTTTGTTTTGTTTTTTATTTCTTTTTGCTTTTAGGTCAGCAAAATTATAGACTTTGTGTTAGTGCCATTAGTTTTAGAAAAAATATTTTGTTTTTTGTTTTCTTTGTTGCTTTATTTATTTTATTTTGTTTCTACTTACAACAAAATACTTATTGTTGCTATTTTTATTTATTTTATTAAAGTTTATTTTTAATTATTTTTCTTTTAAGTCACAAAAATTATAAACTTTCTGTTAGTGCCATTAGTTTTCAAATTTGAATAGTTAAAATTTGAATTCTTTGAAATTTGTGTGAATCACAAGTTTGTGATTAACTTTACTGAAAAAATGAACATAGATGCGCCTATAGAGAAAATTCAACCTAAATTCATAATAATTTTCCATGAATTTCAGAGAAATTCACTATGAATTTAGGTCAAATTCCCTGTATAGGGGCATCTATTTTCACTTTGAGAGGAGCTCAACAAGGCAGAGAGGAACGGGCTTATAAACCGGTGTGAGCACCCTTCGGTTGGCGAGGTGGGACTAAACTCTGAGCGCAACAAGGACCAACCCTTTAGTCCCGGTTTGTGGCACAAACCGGGACTAATGGTCATGGGCCAGGGGCGAGGCGCATTGGTCCCGGTTTATGCGTGGAACTGGGACCAAAAGGTCCAGACGAACCGGGACCAATGGCCCACGTGGCTGCCCTCTTGAGAGTGTTCTTGGTGAGAACATAGTTGACAAGGAGCGAACCGGGATTAATGGTATTACGAGGGCCGAACCATAAGACATTAAAGCATTTCAAATGAACTCTGAAAAAGTGGAAAGTTGGCATGGTATCATAATTTCACCCACATAGCATGTGCATGTACAAAATGGACAATGGTATCATACTCGTCTGTTACAAAGTTGGCATGGTATCATCATAATAGTTGCGGGAGAAAGTCTTCACTTTTTCTTCGCTTGTGTCATTTGCTTATTGTGTCGTAACCATGGATAATCTTCATCGTTTATCAGGATGCTTGGGTCAGCCTTGACTTTGAAGGGAGGAATTTCATAAAACTTTTCATAATTTTCAGACATGTCTGTCTTGCCCTCCACTCCCATGATGTCCCTTTTTTCTGAAAGAACTATGTGGCGCTTTGGCTCATCGTATGATGTATTCGCTTCCTTATCTTTTCTTTTTCTCAGTCTGGTAGACATGTCCTTCACATAGATAACCTATGCCATATCATTGGCTAGGACGAACGGTTCGTCAGTGTACCCAAGATTTTTCAGATCCACTATTGTCATTCCGTACTATGGGTCTACCTGTACCCTGCCTCCTGACAGATTGACCCATTTGCACTTAAACAAAGGGACCTTAAAATCATGTCCGTAGTCAAGTTCCCATATGTCCACTATGTAACCATAATATGTGTCCTTTCCCCTCACGGTTGTTGCATCAAAGCGGACACCGCTATTTTGGTTGGTGCTCTTTTGATCTTGGTCAATCGTGTAAAATGTATTCCCATTTATCTCGTATCCTTTGTAAATCAATACAGTCAAAGATGGTTCCCTGGACAACAAGTACAGCTCATCACAAACAATGTTGTCACCTCTGAGACGTGTTTCCAACCAACTGCTGAAAGTCCTGATGTGTTCACATGTAATCCAGTCGTCGCACTGCTCCGGGTGTTTGGAGCGCAGACTGTTCTTGTGTTCATCGACATATGGGGTCACCAAGGTAGAGTTCTGTAAAACTATGTAGTGTGCTTGAGACCAAGAATATCCGTCCCTGCATATTATTGAGTCCCTTCCAAGCATGCCTTTTCCAGTCAGTCTCCCCTCATACCGCGATTTAGGGAGACCTATCTTCTTAAGGCCAGGAATAAAGTCAACACAAAACCCGATGACATCCTCTGTTTGATAGCCCATGGAGATGCTTCCTTCTGGCCTAGCGCGGTTACGGACATATTTCTTTAGGACTCTCATGAACCTCTCAAAGGGGAACATATTGTGTAGAAATACGGGCCCCGGAATAACAATCTCGTGCGTCATGATATTGAAGAAGGATGGTGGGAACACCAGCTCGAAACTGACAAGACATTGCGCCACATCACTCCTTAGCCTTGGTACGATTTCTGGATCGATCACCTTCTAAGAGATTGCATTGAGGAATGCACATAGCTTCACAATGGCTAATCGGACGTTTTCCCGTAGAAGCCCCCTCAATGCAACCGGAAGCAGTTGCGTCATAATCACGTGCCAGTCATGAGACTTTAGGTTCTGGAACTTTTTCTCTGGCATATTTATTATTCCCTTTATATTTGACGAGAAGCCAGTCGGGACCTTCATACTGAGCAGGCATTCAAAGAATATTTCTTTCTCTTCTTTCGTAAGAGCGTAGCTGGCAGGACCTTCATACTGCTTCGGAGGCATGCCGTCTTTTTCGTGCAAACGTTGCAGGTCCTCCCATGCCTCAGGTGTATCTTTTGTCTTTCCATACACGCCCAAGAAGCCTAGCAGGTTCACGCAAAGGTTCTTCGGCACGTGCATCACGTCGATTGAAGAGCGGACCTCTAGGTCTTTCCAGTATGGTAGGTCCCAAAATATAGATTTCTTCTTCCACATGGGTGTGTGTCCCTCAGCGTCATTCGGAACAGCTAGTGCGTCGGGACCCTTTCCAAAGATTACGTGTAAATCATTGATCATAGCAAGTACGTGATCACCAGTACGCATGGCGAGCTTCTTCCAGTGATCTGCCTCGCCTTTGAAATGCTTGCCTTTCTTTCAACATTGATGGTTGGTCAGAATAAATCGACGATGGCCTAGGTACACATTCTTCCTGTAGCTTCCCAGGTATATACTATCGGTGTCAAGTAAACAGTGCGTGCATGCCTGGTATCCCTTGTTTGTCTGTCCTGAAAGGTTACTGAGAGCGGGCCAATCGTTGATGGTCACGAATAGCAACGCCTTTAGGTCAAATTCCTCCTGTTTGTGCTCATCCCACGTATGTACACCGTTTCCATTCCACAACTGTAAAAGTTCTTCAACTAATGGCCTTAGGTACACATCAATGTCGTTGCCGGGTTGCTTAGGGCCTTGGATGAGAACTGGCATCATAATGAACTTCCGCTTCATGCACATCCAAGGAGGAAGGTTATACATACATAGAGTCATGGGCCAGGTGTTGTGATTGCTGCTCTGCTCCCCGAAAGGATTAATGCCATCCGCGCTTAAAGCAAACCATACGTTCCCTGGGTCACTTGCAAACTCATCCCAGTACTTTCTCTCGATTTTTCTCCACTGCGACCCGTCAGCGGGTGCTCTCAACTTCCCGTCTTTCTTACGGTCCTCACTGTGCCATCGCATCAACTTGGCATGCTCTCCGTTTCTGAAGAGACGTTTCAACCGTGGTATTATAGGAGCATACCACATCACCTTCGCAGGAACCCTCTTCCTGGGGGGCTCACCGTCAACATCATCAGGGTCATCTCGTCTGATCTTATACCGTAATGCACCGCATACCGGGCATGCGTTCAGATCCTTGTACGCACCGCGGTATAGGATGTCATTAGGGCATGCATGTATCTTCTGCACCTCCAATCCTAGAGGGCATACGACCTTCTTTGCTGCGTATGTACTGTCGGGCAATTCGTTATCCTTTGGAAGCTTCTTCTTAAATATTTTCAGTAGCTTCTCAAATCCTTTGTCAGGCACAGCATTCTCTGCCTTCCACTGCAGCAATTTCAGTACGGTACCGAGCTTTGTGTTGCCATCTTCGCAATTGGGGTACAACCCTTTTTTGTGATCCTCTAACATGCGATCGAACTTCAGCTTCTCCTTTTGACTTTCGCATTGCGTCCTTGCATCGACAATGACCCGGCGGAGCATCATCGGGCACATCATCTGGTTCCTCTTGATGTTCAGTAGCATCACCGTATTCAGGGGGCACATAGTTGTCATCGTACTCTTCTTCTTCGCCGTCTTCCATCATAACCCCTATTTCTCCGTGCCTCGTCTAAGCATTATAGTGTGGCATGAAACTCTTGTAAAGCAGGTGGGTGTGAAGGATTTTCCGGTCAGAGTAAGACTTCGTATTCCCACATATAGGGCATGGACAACACATAAAACCATTCTGCTTGTTTGCCTCAGCCACTTCAAGAAAATCATGCACGCCCTTAATGTACTCGAAGGTGTGTCTGTCACCGTACATCCATTGCCGGTTCATCTGCGTGCATTATATATAATTAAGTGTGTCAAAAATCATTACAGAACATCATGAATAGATAATTAAGCGACCAAATTAATAGAAGTTCATCATCACATTAAAACCAAAGTACATACATAGTTCTCATCTAACAACATAAAGCTCTGCAGAGCATCTAAATTAATTAAACCATACATTGAAACTATATAAAACATTTCAATGCGAAAACAAATGCGATCATAATCGCAACCAAGGTAACAACTGATCCAACGGCATAATGATACCAAGCCTCGGTATGAATGGCATATTTTCTAATCTTTCTAATCTTCAAGCGCATTGCATCCATCTTGATCTTGTGATCATCGACGACATCCGCAACATGCAACTCCAATATCATCTTCTCCTCCTCAATTTTTCTTATTTTTTCCTTCAAGAAATTGTTTTCTTCTTCAACTAAATTTAACCTCTCGACAATATGGTCGGTTGGAATTTCCGGTTCAACAACCTCCTAGATAAATAAAATCTATGTCACGTTGGTCGGCATAATTATCATAAACAATAAATGAACCAATAATTATGAAAAGATAATATATACCACATCTGAATCATAGATAGGACGAGGGCCGACGGGGGCGGATACCAAAACCATCGCACTATATAAGATGCAATAATAAAAGTAAGAAAATAATACAAGTATCTATCTAAACATACAAGTAAGAATATTTTTCCTTTCACAAAGAAGATAAGAACAAGAGGCTCACCACGGTGGTGCCGGCGATGAGATCGGCGTGAGTGATCGACGGCGGTGAAGACGGGGACGGGGCGTGACGGACCGCTAAACCTAGACAAATATTAAGGAAAATGGAGCTTGGAGGTCGAGCTTGGAGAGGAGAAAGCTTAAGTAGTGTGGCTCGGGCATTCCATCGAACACCTTGTGTGCACAGGAGGTGAGCTAGAGCACCACCAAGCCCTCTCCCCCTCGGCGGCCAGAAAAAACAGAGCAGTGTGCTCTGCTCTTACGCGAGGGGGTATATATAGGCACCTCATTTGTCCCGGTTGGTGGCATGAACCGGGACTAAAGGGCAGCCTTTGGTCCCAGTTCAAGCCACCAACCGGGACCAATGGTGGTGGGCCAGGAGCGAGGCCCATTGGTCCCGATTCGTCCCACCAACCGGGACCAAAAGGTCCAGACGAACCAGGACCAATGGCCCACGTGGCCCGGCCGCCCCCCGGGGCTCACGAACCGGGTCCAATGCCCCCATGGGTGCCGGTTCTGGACTGAACCAGGACTAATGGGCTGACCCGGCCTGGACCTTTGTCCCCTTTTCTACTAGTGTTCCACAACACCTGGTTCAGTACCAGAAGGACAATTCAGTGAACTTGTCATTCATGTGCAGGTACGCGACGTTGTACTTCAAAGCCATGGAAGTCGTTCAGATGGGGGACGCAAGTGCTGCATATTATGACCACATGCTTGCAGGCCTCGAGGCTCTGCTACTAAGTGGAGCACCACTGGCAGAGAAGAGGGATGGTCTGGCTTTTGAGGATCGCTCGTGAAAGGCGACGCTGACCAGTGCCATAGTGCTGGGCATTCTGTTAGTGTGAATGCCCTGCAAGGTCTTGCAGGCCCGGACAAGCATAGAGGTGCCGGAAGGCCGACAAACAACAGGGAGAAGGCCCCATACAAAGGTCTAAGTAAACGAACCAAATTCTGCAGCATTTGTTGCCGCGAAGGCCACAAAAGGACCACATGCTCGGAGAGAGGGGGTGCATCGAAAAAGCCACGAAAACCCAGGAAATGCAAGAATTGATAGAAGGACATCGACAGAATACCTGCAAGCGGCCAATTGGTTTTGCCGATACTGAGCCATATGTTTTTCAGTCTGTAATATGTGTTGTCGTTCTAAACGGGGGGTTTTCTAGTGTGTTTCGGTTGAGCACTGAAACTCAAAGAGCATGAATTATGTTTACAGGTCCGTGTGTGTCGTACTGTGTCTAAGAGCATGAATTATGTTTATGGTTGACTGAACTTCGATGAATTAATGGTCTTGCTTGTTGTTTCGCTGCATCTCTCAGTTAAATAAGCTACAAGCTTTGAGCACGCTGCAGAGGGGTCATCTTTAAGCACGCTGGAACTCAAAGAAACGGCACAGCCGTGCCTGAAAAAAAGAAGATCAAGGGAGATTAATCAGAACTGAGCTGAACCACGGCTCGTTAGCTGAGAATGTGTAAAGCAAGAAAAAAAAATAGATCTACTTACATCGTAACGGATTTACTTGTAGAAACGCTGATGAGCATGCCGACCAGACCTTGCAACGTTGGTCTCGATTATCACAGAGTGGACAATTTATGGCGTGTGACCCTGACGACGTTTGGAGGGATTGTGAGCCGAGCATGGCTCAGGTGTACCGAGCCATCCTTCAACGACCCGTCCCGCAGCGACAGTGCAACGCTCCGTCGCAATGAATGCAGCGCCGCGACGGACAAAAAATCAGCATATACGGTCAGGGAATACAGTAAGGCGCACGGATCCACGCACACGAACCATCGGACTTGATTTCGGGATCAGCTGAGCCCGGGCTCAAAAACAGATTTTCGGTTTGGACATCCAATCCATGCGCTTGAAGGCCGAAATCACTAATTAAGAAGTACTCCTTGCGGAGTTTTTTCTTTTTTTCTTAGATCTGTTTATTCAAAACGTTTTTTCTCTTAAACCGTGCGTTCAAATCTTGAACCGCTTTTGCCGTTGGATTCCTCGCGTCGAGAGCTTTAAAACTAGATCTCATGTTGATAGGTTTTGACGAACTTTTTTTTCACGAAAAAAACAGACGAAAAAACCGAACCGGGATTACGGGTTTTTTCCCTTTTCGAAAGATGCACGCTTCTGACGAAATCACAACTGTGCATCTGACGAAATCACAACTGTGCCTCTCGCGGAAGCAAAGCCATGCCTCTCGCGAAAGAAAAAAACAAAAAATGTTTTTTTTCGTTTCCGAGGAGGCACGGTCGTGACTCTTGCGAAAGCACAACTGTGCCTCTCGCGGAAGCAAAATCGTGCTTCTCACGAAAAAAAACACATATTTTTTTCGTTTCCAAGAGGCACGACCGTGACTCCCGCGAAAGCACAATCGTGCCTCTCGCGGAAGCAAAACCGTGCCTATCGCGAAAAGAAAAAAAGAAAAAACACTTTTTTTCCGTTTCCAGGAGGCACGGCCGTGCCTCTCGCGAAAACAAAACCATGACTCTCGCGAAAAAAATGCATTTTTTTGCGTAAATTTTTTTCCCCGAATTTTTTTTGGTCGAAAAGCTAGGGAAGACCGGTGGAAAACCAAAACGGAAAAAAATGTTTAAAAAGTCAAAAATGCGTATGGAAAAATATAAAAAATCGGAGGGACCGACCAGAGCGCGACACGTGGCGAATGGCTGAGAGCGCGTCAAGTGACGCTGATCGTTGCGAGGCTCCCGAAAGAGCGCTCGTTAATTAGTTGCTCTCTTGTTTTGCGCAAGGGCTCGTGTCAAAAAACTTCCAACCACGTCCTCCTACCTCGCCCATTTGCGGAGAAGGCTACATACACAGCGGCCCGACAAAGCCGCAGGCCCAGTGATATAATAACACCGCCAGCGGCCCATGGCCCAGGCGGCCGAACGCGAAACAAAGCGAGGGGAACGCCACCCAAACCCTAGCGCTCCCTTCGCCTGCTCTTTCTTTCTTTCTTTCTCCCCTCTCGCCGTCGTCGCCTCCTCCTCCTCCTCTCACCCAAACCCTAATCTCCTCTCCCCCCCGCGAACCGAGGCCGCGGGCGCGCAGGCAGGCGCGGGGCAAATGGCGGGCAAGGAGGACAGCCGGATCTTCGTGGGCGGCCTCTCGTTCCACACCGACGAGCGCAAGCTCGAGGACGCCTTCCGCCGCTTCGGCAAGGTCGTCGACACCCAGGTACCGGACCGTCGCCGCGTCCGCTCCGCGCTTATCCTCAGCGCATGCTTTCGCTTGTTGTTTTTTATTATTTCGTGGTCATGTATGTGTATATAGCTGCTAGATCTGCGGAATTAGAGGGTGTTGAGGGAAGAACGGTGAATCTGATGCACATGGCCAAGGTCTAGGTGCTGTTTTTTCTAATTCTCTTATAACTTATATAAGTGATAGGTCTAGGTGCTGCCTTCATCCCGACTTACTGTGGATCCGAACAAGGCACATGAGCTCAGAGTTTGGTCTCGTGTAGTTAAAACTGGCTCAATTTTCTAGGTTAATACTACTTGACAGTAATGGGCTTTCCCACTTATTTGACACTGTTATAGTGTCAAAAAACGTCTTACATTAAGTTACAGAGGTAGTATGTCAAAACGCACAGTGTAGTATGCTATCTTCTCAAAATGAATAAACACCGGTGCTAATTAGTATTTCCTCTCTTCCTAAATATAAGTCTTTTTAGAGATTCCAATGCAGACTACATACGGAGCAAAATGAGTGAATCTACACTCTAAAGTATGTCTATGTACATCCATATGTAGTCCATGTTGAAATCCCTAAAAAGGCTTTTATTTAGGAACGGAGGGAGTAGAATTTATTGCTAACGAGATTTTCTTATATATATAGCGTTCTTTAGTTTGTAGCCTCATAAGGAATGCTCACAGTATTTTTCTCCCCCTTCCTTTGCTGGCGCTGATGGTTATTTTTCTCAGCCACTTGCTTTGTGAAGCCAAATGAGCTGGCACATTTGTGAAGTTGGATAGAACAGGGATTCTTTTGTTTGTTTGTCGAAAGATCAGCTTTGCAGAGAACAATCATGAGTGTTTTGTGCGGAGAAAGCAGCTGTTAACTGCTCTTTGAGGGAAAACTTAGGCTTGAAATTGCTTTACCAAGAGGTCGTGCTGGTGCTGTTTATCGCAGTTAGATGCCTGAAGTGAACATCAGGGCCTGTGAAATTTGAACCAGTAATCTGGGAACCCTTGATCTATCTTGCTCGTGGCTGTGTTCTGATACCTTCATTCAGCTTGTGGTCTGATAGAAGAAACAGCATGTTCTTACAGTGGTATTACTTGACAAGAAATGCCTTCAGTGGTTCTTTGGCTTTTGCAGTTCCATGCATGCCCTGTGATTTTGATAGTCTACTATGCCAACACCACAGTCAGTAGTCTGCAGTTGGGAAGCGGCTCAACAGACAGTCTGTTGTCTGATGGAAACCTGAAGACATTTTTCAGTCTTTCATGTTTAACTGATTTGATCTCTTGGTGATATACATTAAAATATTTGTTGTCTGTTTTGTGTGGTTGTGTTAAATATTAAGAAACCATGTAACCCATTTTAAAATCCTGTGCCATCTATGCGACTAGAATTCTACACATATGTTGTCATGTTTTTCTATTCTTGAATCTTGATACGAGTGCCATGATTTGTTTGGTATGTCAGTACTCTGTTCGTTGGCCAAAAAATTGTTCTGTTTTCTGCTCCTAGTTTCTAAGAGCATGTTGCATTATCTTTTCTGTAATCACCATGTCCCAATCATTTATCTCATCATACCATATATTCATCTGAATGCCTTTTCTTCAGTTGTTTCTTTCGCTTTTTGGTTTGTAGTCATAGCCATTTTTTGTGACAAGTTGGGTGCAAAACATGTTGTAGTGTGCAACCTGATCTTATTGGCTTAAAAATAATTTAAGGGATGTCGTTGCAAGCCAAGGAATCATGTAGTAGTAGTTGGTAACTTTTGTTATGAAAACCGAGGGAAGGTGAAATCCAGATTTGTTTGTGGTTCGTCACGACATTGGTGCTGTGTAGTGCTCATGGAATGACAGTTGAAGGATAGCTGCTGAAGCAACATTTGATGTCAGCACTTCTCACAACCAACCCCACACATTTGACATGTCATGCTTGTTGGATATTGCCAACTGCTGTCTCCATGTGTTGTTTTGCTATGTTTGAAGATTCTCTCGTGAGCTTATCTACCAGACCAGCATGCCAGTGGTTCAGACATCGGTGATGGGCCTGACCGCCTGAGAATGTTGTTCTTGTTTAGCTTCTGACAGAGTAATTCACTAATTCATGGTGAAAATTTAATAGATGGATCTAACTACTGAAGTGGTTTATGCATTTAGTCATAGCTTGATATGGTATGAGTGGGAGTGTTACAAACCTTGAGGCACACTTGGTTGGCGGTAGCCACTTTCATGCCAATTGAAGTTCCTTGCTTCTCAGTTAGTAGTTGCTGCAATTAGTCTAGTTGATATGAGATGTGCTATAGGGATCCAAACACGACAGGATTATCCAGAGCAGTCTAGTAAATATGGGTAACAGCAAAAGATGGTAGCAGCAAGCATTGTTTGGTTGCTCAAATGTTTGTTTGCCTGACTGGTTGTCAGTACAACGAGCTTTGCTCTCTCAGGATATGTTCAGTCAGAAAGGTAGTTACAGTTACACTCGGCTATGTGACAGTTTTGATTTGTTCTGTTGAATTATGAAACTCTGGAATAACCTAATCCCAATGCTGCTCAAAAGGTAATTCTGTCAACCATCCTAAATTTGACCACAAGTGATTTTTACGAATGGTTGTCTACCTCACACATTCTTATTTCATGTATATCGTGACTACTTTTTCATTTCCTTGGTTGTGTCGCTGTTCAGTTGGCTTTTAAGCTTATGGTTATTCATTCAAAAGAGAAAGCATGTTTCTTTCTATGAGACTTGGCTGCTATAAACCTGCAGCTGTTGTAGTGATTCGTTTTGTTACCTTGTCAAAGCACGTTTTCCAGCTGCTTTATGCTACACTTTCAAACAAAGTATGACTTGAAATGTTGTGGTAATGAATACATGATATTATTTACTATTTTTTTTGCCCTTTACTTGTCGCTGAATTTAAATTACCAGTTTCCAGTTTCTTATATAATCCTATATGCTCCAGTTTCAAACAAATTATGGCTTGAAATGTTGCTGTAATGAATCTGTGTTATTATTTACTGATTTTTTCCGCCCTTTACTTACTGCTGAATTTAAAGGTCACATTTCCAGTTTGTTTTGTGTTTATAAGCTGCTATATGCTACAGTATCAGACAAACTATGACTTGGAAGTGTTGTGGTAATGAATCCGTGTTATTGGTCACTGATTGTTTTTGCCCTTTACTCATTGCTGAATTCAAAGGTCACATTTCCAGTTTGTTTTGTGTTTATAAGCTGCTATATGCCACAGTATCAAACAAACTATGACTTTGGAAGTGTTGTGGTAATGAATCCGTGTTATTATTTACTGATTTTTTTGCCCTTTACTCATCGCTGAATTCAAAGGTTTTGCAGCTGCTTACCATTTGGCTTTGCTCTGTATGTAGGCTGATTCTTGAGTATTTCTTATTGCAGATCATGCTGGAGAGGCACACAAACCGGCACCGTGGCTTTGGCTTCGTGACGTTTTCAGATCCCAGGGCAGTTGAGACTGCTATCAATGATATGCACAACAAAGAGTTAGATGGTCGTACCATTTCAGTGAACAGGGCTGAGCCGAAGTTGCAAACGGATGACACACGGTACAGCAGTGGTGGTGGCGGTGGTGACCGTGGGGATTATCGTGGTGGTAAGGGTGATGGCCCACCCCCTGGCAATTGCTTTGAGTGTGGCCGTGCTGGTCACTGGGCTCGTGACTGCCCTAACCCTGGTGGCGGCCGTTCTGGGCGATTCCCTTCCAAGTTCAGTGGCGGCGGTGGCAGGGGAGACCGCTTTTCTGGAT
This sequence comes from Triticum aestivum, assembly GCF_018294505.1. Classification (NCBI taxonomy): domain Eukaryota; kingdom Viridiplantae; phylum Streptophyta; class Magnoliopsida; order Poales; family Poaceae; genus Triticum; species Triticum aestivum. The sequence continues at coordinate 22,457,790 of NC_057804.1, read as the reverse complement.
CAGACAGGTTTGGCGACCGTTACGTGGATGATCGCTACGATGGTGGCCGTTATGGTGGGTACCGTGAGCCTATTGACAGCAGAGACAGATATGATGGGGGCCGTGATCGTTATGCCAGTGACCGGTACCCTTCTGGTGGTGACCGCTTTGGTGCAGACAGGTATGGAGCTGCTCCGGACCGTTATGCACCAAGTGGTGGTGGAGGCGGCTATGGCAGGGAGCGGGAGAGAAGCTACGAGAGAGATGGACTTCGTGGTGGTGGCGGCGCCTATGACAGGAGTGGCCCAAGGGGCGGTGCAAGCTACGACAGGGACGGCCCAAGGGGCGGCATCGGCGGTGGCTATGACAGGGACGGTCCACGTGGAGGCGGCGCCGACTATGGCAGCGGAGGGCCTGCTCGCTACGAGGGAGGAGGTTACAGGGAGAGGCCTGCGCCGTACGACCGCCCCAGGGGAGGAGGACGCTTCGACGACCGCTACTAGTGACCGACCTGTTGCTGCAGTCGAGCTATGTACTTGCGTTTTTAATTCTTTCCAGTTTGGCATGGCCGAATGCTTGATGAGTACTCTGTCGGCACGGTTATCTCTTTTCTGTACTGCGAATGTTACTCCTTGGGCAGTGGTTGAGTTTACCCAGCAGACTGTTTGCGTGCTGCGTTGAATCTTCCGTGCCGTGGCAGTTGGCTGTTGTCACCTTTGCTGGATGATGGTTTATGTACTGCTGCATGATATTATCAATCCGAACTTATGAAATCCTGCTGCTCTGCTGTGGTTGATGTGAATTCCTGCTGCTCTGCGGTGGATGAATCTGATGGCTCGGTAATCTCTATTCTGTACCAGAAATGGTACCACAACTGGAGTTTATCCAGCAGACCGAGCCTGCTATGACCTGGTTGTTTTGGCTGTTGGCTACTGAATGTGGTTGCTGAACTTGTGCAGGATTTCATTGATCTGAATTTATGAAATCCTTCCGGATGACTTGGAGAAGAGTGACCAAAAAATGTTGCTTTGAGACAGAGCATCATGTTTTGGCGAATGGGCTTGTCTTCCATCACGTGTTATTTACAAATGTAGAAAAAGTTTTTTGTTTTTGTTTAGTCCAGTGTTTCTGTAAAATTGCTGTGAAAAATGTACTCGAGTGTCGACCCTTCGTGCTATGGATGCAAACTTACTTTTTGATTCAAAACACATTTGAAGTTTTACGGATTCACCATGCCTCTGAATCTTGTGCCTCTTTATAACTTCCGAGAGGGCGCGCTGTAGAACCGAAGGCGTACGAGATTGAACTCTTGTTGCCGTCGCACGGTTAGTCCAATCGGCAGCGGCAACAAGAGTTCATGCGATGCGAGGACGCGCGCACTATGGATGCGGAGACGGCGACACGTCTCTCCCTGTGCGCACGTCCTCGCATCGCATGACCTCTTTCTTATCCGAAACCTTGTTCCCCGTCTCCCTTTCTTCCTCCCAATTGAAATGGGCCCCGCCAACCGCCTCCCGCTATACAAGGAATGACAGACAAATAATCCTAATCCACTCCGCCTTTTGTTATTCCGTGGCAAAGTGATGTGTGCTCAGGCAGGTTTGCAGCCACCAACGTTCACATGAAATTGGGGGCGCATTCACGTGCTGCAACCATAGCATATCACGAGCAACCGATCAAAAAAATATATCTAAACCCGTAGGAATAAGAAAAAAAAACATGCATGATTGCGATGTAGTATACTCTAACCTACTGAATCTTTTGGTTCCTGCTTGGTTTTCTGTTAATTATTTGGTAACTCTTTTCCTCTCCAGAATAACTGCAAACACCATATAAATAATAACTGCTTTTCCATGATTACCATTTAAACAATAATAACTGTAAACACCATATATACATTTTACGAAAAAAACGGAGATGTTATTTTTATGGTCAAAAGATCAAATCCCCCGTGTTAGATGAAACGTAAAGATGTTTCTTTAAACAATTAAAGCAATATTTTATTGAATGAAGACGGCGAAAAGTTGTAAGAGAATGGGAAATATTTTTAAGAAAAAAGGGGAAAGAGAAACGACTACAATAGCTAGCGAACGTTCGCTCGGAGGGTTTTTAACGTGAACGTTTACGATGACAAGTTTAGTTGCATGGGATGGCAGTTTCTTCAGAAACGCATGGCAAATTCTAAAAAAGAAGAGAATTTTTGTGGCAAAAGCCAAACGTGAACTGCCGTCTCCCACCACGTACAAGTTGTCACACAAAAACGTTCGCTTGCCGTCCCCTCCCAGCAGTCATTCGACAGTTATCTCCACTCCTATAAAAATCTGAATTGGTGATAATGGTGTGCCTTCCATCTTTCATCAATAGCCGTCGGATCTAGATCTGACGCATACAAAGCAAACTGTTGCAGTTTTGCAAATAGATGCCCACATTTTTTTTCTTCATATTTACAAACAACTCCTTGTCTCTCCCAATCAGCCTTGTCTCTGCCCCACCACATCCAGAAGGCCATGGAACAATCTAATGTTCCGTGCAATGCACATGCATCTTACTAGTCAGTACAAAGAGAAAAGGGCGGAAGGAAAACAACGTTACTTTTTCTTAGGGAAAACAATGTTACTATTATTGGCTTGTACATAATTTTCTTTTACATTTTTTGAACAGTTGGAGTAAAGAGGGGGTTGAATTGAAAGAAGTGAAACTGCCACTTATCTTGCAAGTAAAGTAAATAATAAGTAGTATTTTTGTAATATCTTCCTCAAATAAATCCCTCTCTAGGAAATACAAAAAGAAGTAAAAGAAAAAAAAACATGCCCCCCTTCCTGCCTGTCTTCCTCCCCCCTTTGATCCTCCCTCCCTCCTCTCTCTCCCCCCCCAAATCACCACCCAATTCGCCATGGCGCCTCCCTCCCCGCTCCTCCGCGCGCCGCCCCTCTCCGGCTGACCCCCCTCCCCCACCCCACCCCACCCACCCCCCTCCGCCGAATCCCCCGACGCCAAGGGCGAGGGCGACGCAGGCCCGGCGAAAGGGGATTGATTGATTGATCGACCGATCCGCCCGCCCGCCCGCCGCCGATCTCCCAATCCGGCGCCATGTTCAACAAGATCATCAAGCGCGGGGCGCGCAAGGGCGCGCGCGGCCACGACGCGGCGGCGGCCGAGCCCCGAGGCGCGGCCCCGTCCTCCTCCTCCGGCGGGGCGGCGCCCGTCACCGTCAACCACGCCTCCCGCGCCTCCGCCTCGCCCGTGCCGCCCTCGCCCACCTCGCCGCACGCCGCCGCCGCCGCCGCCTCCCCCGCCCCGGCCGCCGCGCAGCAGCCGCCGCTCCTCGAGCCGCTCCCGCTCCTCCGCGACGTGCCCGCCGGCGAACGCCCCGGGCTGCTCCTCCGCAAGCTGCGCCTCGTCGCCGCGCTCTTCGACTTCTCCGACTCCCTCAAGCATCCGCGCGAGAAGGAGGCCAAGCGGCAGGCGCTGCTCGAGCTCGTCGACTACGTGCAGGCCCCCGCCCCCGCCGCCAACGCCAACGCGCCCGCACGCCTCCCCGACGCCGTCCAGGAGGCCCTCGTCGCCGCCATCTCCGCCAACATATTCCGGCCCCTGCCCCCCGCGCTGTACGAGTCCGCCGCCAACATCGACCCCAATGCCACCCCGGACGACGAGGAGGAGCCCTACCTCGACCCCGCCTGGCCGCACATCCAGCTCGTCTACGAGCTCCTGCTCCGCTACGTCGTGTCCCCGGACACCGACACCAAGGTCGCCAAGCGCTACGTCGACCATGCCTTCGTGCTCCGCCTCCTCGACCATTTCGACTCCGAGGACCCCCGCGAGCGCGAGTACCTCAAGACCGTGCTCCACCGCATCTATGGCAAGTTCATGGTTCACCGCCCGTTCATCCGCAAGGCCATCAATAATGTGTTCTACCGCTTCATCTTTGAGACCGAGCGCCACAACGGCATTGGCGAGCTCCTTGAGATTCTCGGCAGCATAATTAATGGCTTTGCCCTGCCTATGAAGGAGGAGCACAAGCTGTTCCTCAGCCGCGCGCTCATCCCGCTGCACAAGCCCAAGTCCGTCGGAATCTACCACCAGCAGCTGTCCTATTGCATTGTCCAGTTTGTCGAGAAGGACTACAAACTTGCCGATGCGGTCATCAGGGGTCTCCTCAAGTACTGGCCACTCATAAATTGCCAGAAGGAGGTGCTGTTTTTGGGGGAGCTCGAGGAAGTGCTCGAGGCCACACAGCCTGCTGAGTTCCAGCGGTGCATGGTGCCGCTGTTTAAACAGATAGGGCGCTGCCTTAACAGTGCCCATTTCCAGGTATGCTTTTTTTCATTATGTTTGATCATTTTGTATCTGCTTGCTGTTATATTTCTTCGGGGTGCTCCCATGAATATGGTTACGTAGGCAAATCTGCTCCCATGTATTTCTTGATACGCCTTTGTGAGGAAATGGGACACATACATTTGGAAATGTATGGATAAGCCACTCAGTGTAGGTGCTAGGGAAAAACCGTTATTTTGTGTGTGTACGTCATCTGTCTGTTTGTGAAATAAACTAGTTTTTAGTTCGTAACGTACGGTATCATCCATTTAATCGGACACATACATTTGGAATGTATGGATAAGGCACTTAATGTGGTGCTAGGAAAAGCCGTTATTTTGTGTGTGTGCGTCATCTGTCTGTTTGCGAAATAAACTAATCTTTACTTTGTAACGTAGAGTTTCATCCAGTTAGATATGGAAAGGCTATCTTCTTCCTACGCGCATGTTCTTTGTGCCAAGGATGAACCAGAACTATTTTGGTGGTGTGTGCAAACAAGTTCTTTCGTCAGCGTGGTTTTTTCTTGGCCTGTTTTGTATAAGATGAACAAGCAATCCATGACTACAGCACAAAACAAATTTGACAATGAGTATTTGTGAACAAATTAGCATTTGTATGATTAAAAGGCCATTGCCAGTGTTTGTGAAAAATTATTAAAATGTGAATAACAACCTACATGCCCAAAAGCTGCCAGCCTATCACTTGTTTTGTTCCTGATTTGCCTTTGATTGTCTTCCCTACCTTTGGTTTCTTAGTAAACCATCAACCACCATCATTCGACGACCACTTTCATGCCTATATCACAAGTGGAAGTTAGGAATCTTGTTCAGATTTTATAAAAATCTATATATACTCTTAAGTGTGTGGAAGCTAGCCATCCATGTGCCAGAACCATGAGTTGGTTACGAGATCTTATGGGTTTCAGCTCTAGCCTACCCCAACTTGTTTGGGACTAAAGGCTTTTAGTTATATACTCTTAAGTCTTGTAGTGAATACCGAATAGTGTTTGTTACTTTGTTAGTCAAAGTTCTAGTATTGCAATACTGCACTCAGTATTGTGTACTAGGTATTTGTGTTACTGTGTGAAAGAATCCTATTCTGCAATTAGATAGGATGTCTTATTTATCAATCCTCTATATTTTTTTTTTAGTGTCTGATCCACACGTTTCAACAGCCTTTTGTTCTTGCTATATTTATCAATTTCCCTAGTCGTATTGTCTGTATATTTTGGCACTTGCTGCATCATTTGATATTATAAAATGGTAGATCCACCTTCGGTTAGCTTGAGTTTAGTAGAGATGACTGTGGGCTGTTAGCATGAGGTTGTGTATGGATTGACATGAACGATGCATATAACTAAACATAAAAGAGGTCGACTTTCAATTATTTTACCAGTCCACTATGTGAGGCAGATGTGCACAGTATTGCGTTACGTCGTAGATCAAGCTACACTTGGTCTTTCTTTTGCTGCCTAGTTTCATTGTTTGTCTTGGCCATTAGATTATGAATACATTTGTATTGTACATTTATTGATAACCTGTCTTCAGGATTGCAGTGTTTATCCAGGTTAATCAGAACAAACCCTCCTATATCCAAATATAGGATAAAGTAAGACCGGTTTGAATGTAAATCTGCACCATCTAGCTTATCCCGACCAGTTTGTTGGTGAAATTTGCGGGTTAATTGGATCTGTGCCGATTTTATGGATGAGCGGGAAGTGTGGATGTGGATAGAGAACAATTACTTTTTCATATTTGGATTTCGTAAAAGTCCATGTGAGGGCTTGTCATTAATGTAACGTGCCTTGTAGTACTTTGTTACATTTTTACAAGTTGACCTGCTCTGCGAGACTTAACTTGTACGCACCTATAAACTGTTGCTTTTTTATTGGTAATTAGCCTGCACATATTATTCAAGGGCGAATTACTTATAAGAAGTTAAGAACAACTATAAGGCATGCAAGCCATCTTGTATTTTTCTATTGCTAGGCATCTGCTTGCACCATGTAAGTGAATCATTGAAAAGCTCAGCTAGCAGAATACCCCCCCCACCCCCCCCCCCCCCCCCCCCACACACACACAAACAAAAATGAGAGGATACAAGTTTCAGTTTTACCATCTTTTAACAAGAACCATCCACAAACAATTTAACTTCCCTATCAGTCAATTATATCCATTTTAGACTATTGTTCTACTCCAAACTGAGCTCTGCATCATGAGTCTACTATTTGCAACGATGGTGATGAGCATATCTTAAGGATTAGTTCAATCTTGCATATTTTTACCAGTGGATTTAACGGTCAAGAACCTAATTATTAGGTCTTATGGTAGAGTGAGATTTGCATGCTGATTTCCAGTTCATTTTCTAATGATTGTACGAGTATGGGCATTTTCTTTTATGTTCAGTAATTTTCACCAGAATGCAATGTTAATGGGGTTTTGACGGAGACTTAGTGGGTCAAACTTCAAACTTTTCTCATGTTGGAACTAGTCTGGAATTGGTTTGAACCCAAACACTTTCCTCTCCAAGCGTTGGCTAACTACTAGATACACTAGATTTGGCTAATACATATAGTTTCTTAATTGTGAAATTCCTCATCATTTTATTTTTCAACCCAATGTATTGGACGCCTTGTAGCAGGTTTTTCAAAAAAAATAAAATTTGACTGATAGGGAAGTTAAATTGTGTTCATGGTCCCATTGCCAGGACCCCTTGAGCCGCCAAATTGGAATGCAGTTGCTCCTTTGCCGCTTTGTATGCTTTCATGTCACTGTACTATGTCTTTTTCATTCCGTAACCTATTTGCATTCATCACCCTTGTTTGGCACTACTTATGTATTTTCGGTCTGCATATGCAAATATATTTTTCTACTTATGAGCATTGTTTGTGGATGTGTGACCATACTAGTTTAATACCGAATCCATTTCTCTTGGAGTTCTTTTAATTGGAGGAGAGTAAGAAAGCCCATCAAGAAGCTTTATTGTTAATCTATAGATATTAGGAGTGCCTGTCACCAGGCCAAAGAAATATATTAGATGTATCATATGTCCGCTTCCTGATAACTGCACATATAAGCGGGTTTCTTTGCTACATTTAATCAGTATGTTTTGGGCTTTGACCTATTTGATGATACAGTTATTTGTACTTTATAACATGCTTTCCGATTGCCCTTTCTCCTGTAAGAAGAGATCCTGGTTAGGTGTCAGCAGTTCATGTGCACGAGATAATTAAAACCCTGGTAGCAATTACTCACACCTTCCTTTCCCTGACAAAAGAAAGTCGTGCCACATTGCAATTTTGCCGAAGAAGTGGCAGTGGTACATTTCCAAATCTGCTGTCTTTGATGGCATTTCGAGCAATATTGATCTGATAAGTTTCATTGGATGATTATATGTGTAAAAGAAAGTTGCTCAGAGCAAGCTATTTGTTCTGTCGATCTGTCAGTTGTGCTCATCAGATCCCTATATCCTGGGATGTCGGACTAAGGCATGTCAAATACTCCCTCCGTCTGGGTTTATTGGGCCCGTGAGCAAGCTAGCTGCGTCCGTTTTTCTCCCCACTAGACATGTGCATCTGATTTCCCTCGCCCCCCTCGGCTGAACTTGCGCCTGATTGGTTGACGTTTCGGCATGCAACCAGCTGCATGCATAATCACGGCCTAATATGGCTAGCGCTGGAGGAGTATGATGATTGGCTGCATGCACAAGCGGAGCGGGCAACCGGCTGCTGGCATGCTCCATAATAACTGTGAGCTAATGTGATTGGTTGTTGGTGCTCGGAAATCACGGGTTGTCAGCTTTAATATTCTGCCTTGGTCTTTGAGTTTTGGCTAACGGGCCCAATAAACCCGGACTTAGGGAGTAGTTAGTGCTAGTGGTATTACCTGCTGCTATACATGTTATAATGGTATAGCTACCCCTTCCAAATAGAGAACTAGCTGCTCCCTACCGTTTCATCATACTGTTAGTCTGTTTCATGCTACTCTAGTTCACACCATGACATTATCTATTTGTTTGCAGTTTCTTGCTGGTTTTGCTTAAGAACCACGTTTGATTACACAACCTTTGTACTCCCTCCGTTCCTAAATATTTGTCTTTCTAGAGATTTCAACAAGTGACTACATACGGAGCAAAATGAGTGAATCTACACTCTAAAATATGTCTATATACAGGTGGTAGTCCATTTGAAATCTCTAAAAAGACAAATATTTAGGAACAGAGGGAGTATATTCTGTGATGCATGGCCACTTCATTTATCTGATATTTTGCTTAATCGTTAATGTTTATTTATTTTTGGCAGGTTGCTGAGCGGGCTTTGTTCTTATGGAACAATGATCACATCGTAAGCTTGATTGCCCAAAATCGTGGTGTTATATTTCCAATAATATTTGAAGCACTTGAGAGGAACATACAGAGCCACTGGAATCAAGCTGTTCATGGCCTGACCGCAAATGTGCGCAAGATGTTTTTGGACATGGATAGTGATCTATTTGATGAGTGCCACCAGCAGTACGTTGAGAAAGAAGAAAAAGCCAAAGAATTGGAGGAGCAACGGGAATCGGCATGGAGACAATTGGAAGCTGTTGCTGCCAAGGCTGCTGGGGATGACATGGTTTTGGTCAAATAGGTAATATATTCATCCCGCTTTCATTTCTTCGTTAGTGGTTGCGTCACTAAGCTAAAGCTATTGTTTTAGTCTTGTAAGTTAAACCTGTATCACTGCTGGTTATGTATGTTCTCCGTTATGATTTTCCCTTTTGTTTTTAAGCATTTCTATGAGATGCATTACCACCTTCTGTACTGCTGAGTCTTTGTTTTTAATTTGGTCATGGCAGTCCACAAAAAGATGGAATATGTTTGTGTATCGGACTTCCAATTGTTTATGGACACTATTTACATTAGTAATTTCAAGCAAACCTTATGATGCGTACCAGCATCCATATAAGTAGACAAACATCGTTTCAGAAGACGTTTATGCTTGCTCAGATGGTCGGTGCGCGCACAATCTCGCAAGCATCCACGCGCACCCGTCAACTCACCACCAATGTCGGTTGCGGTGCCGGTGCTGGTGCTGGTGCTGGTGCGTTCATCTTATCTTTGATGGCTTGGATTGGAATTTCAAGGTCAGTGTTCCTTGGGTGAAAGCTCCCAGTGGTCGCTAGGTCGAAACATGATGGTGGTAGCAGTGGCCAATTCTTCCTATCTATGCGCAACGAGGTCCTGCGATGGCACCACCACAGTCTTGTTGCTTTGTTCAACTCCTTTCTCCCTTCTGTTATGATTATGAATGAATAATCGGACCTTTGTATTAATCCTTCATTGTTTGCCCTAGTTGGCTACCCACAATTGGGCTAGTGCAAGTAGAAAACCAGTGAGCTAGATGTAATTTCTCTTTTCTTTTTTCTTGTTCTGGGACATTTCAATTCATCATGTTGTATGAGTAACGTCGAGAACGGAGATAAAAAAAACCCGCTTTAATTTAGTGTTGTGGTTGATGCTGATACCATAGTAATAAAATGGCTCACTGTAGGAGTTGTTGTAATCAGCTGCAGATGTTGTAGGTTTTGGTGGAAGCAGTGCCTCTCCCTCCCCCTCGCAAGCTGGATCAAATGACAGTTAGCGCGGTAGAGCGGTGATCCGGCTCCCGAGCTCATCTGCTCCTGCCATGAACTATAAAATCAGAAGAAAAAAATACTAGAAAAATTCAGAAAATCTGATTTTTTTTTTGGTTACATGGAAGATATTTCAGTGCGTGAGATCCGTGCCAATACAAATTTGAGGTCTGTGAAATAGTTAACTCAAACCGATTTACTTTTTTGTCCTGAGAGCTACTCAGATGTCCGAACGCGCTGAAAACTGGCATGGTCTCACGCACTAAAACATCTTCCATGCAAAAAAAAAGTTTTTTTTTTAAAATTTGCCTTTTCTTTCGGTACTGTTCATCGGGTGTAGATGATCTCGGACTCAGAAATGGATACTGTTAGTGCGGGCGTTGTTTATCTCTGGAATAACTGTATCCAAATGCACCATCTCTCGCACTAAGGCCTAGTTCTTTTAGCGGCTTTTAACTGACCCCAAGCGAATAAGGGGATCGGTTTCTAAAATAAGCTAGGGAGAGGCCACTCTGGCAAAGCATCCTATGATGATTCTCAAAAAAGAAACATTCTTATGAAACTCAGTCTGATTATGTTTGGGATGGAGAACCCCCCAATTCTAGCCGTCTGATTCTCAAAAAAGAAACATTCTTACTACTAAAAGATGTAACTCTTTTGGCTGAGAAATAAAATACCAAAAGGCTTTCCCTTAAAAGAAACTAGAGAGAAGGCGGCTTATGACATAAACCAAAAAACTGAGCCTGAATAGTGGCTGCCTTGCTCCATCAAGTCATGCTCTCATCTTCATCTTATAACCATTTGGCCGTCGAACCAAAGAAGAATATAGCAAAGAACCAGAGGAAAAACAGTCGACGTCGAACACATTTCCAGCTCGCATTTACCAAGCGGAACCAATGGCGGCGGGAACATATTATTTCGGTTGTGCACAAATAAATATCCACCAAAGTAAGCAACCATACAATTCACCTGTGCGCAGCCCCCAAAGGCTGCACTGCATATACATTGTTACATGGATCTACAGCAAATCAAATCTTAAAACCGTCTGTCTTCGAGCTGCCACGGCGCTGAAAATCTAGCAGAGCGCCCTGCTGCGTTGTTCGAACCGACAGAGATATGTACAGAACCATGCCGCGTCGCGGTGGTGTTGCTTATGATGGTGCCGATTCAGCCCCGTCATGGAGGGCGCAGCAGACGGTTGCTTTGTGGTGCCCCTGGTACACCCTGATGGCCTCTCCGGTCGACATTGTCCAGAGTCTTGCCGTCGTATCAGACGAAGCTGCAAAACGGCAAAAGATTTGCCCGGTTTTAAATCGTGAATAGCCAGGAGAGCAGCACCATGTGAGCGGTTAGCGCGTACCTGTTATCAGATAAGCTCCGTCTACCGAGAAAACGCAGTCCCAGACCCAGCGCTGGTGACCTGGAGAGTCGAAAACCCCGCATAGTTTCAGTGTACCGATTAAAATTCTACTCCCTCCGTAAACTAATATAAGAGCGTTTAGATCACTAAAGTAGTGATCTAAACGCTCTTATATTAGTTTACAGAGGGAGTACAACTTTTAGTTCTAACTGATAAATTTAGAATTAGAAAGGAGCCCAGAAATTACCGACTAAAGTTTTTTCCAACTTGAAGCCATCCACGTTCCAAATCTTTACAGTGTGGTCAGATGATGCAGTTGCAAGATACCTATAAACAAACCCAGGTGGTACATTGTTTTAGTATACGAAGATGAATCCTTTTTTGAGATGAAAAAAGTGCAAATGGAGCTTACGAGCTTTGAAAGGTGAATGCTACCGACTAAAAAGATTTTCATGTGCACCAATGCAGTTTGGCAAATGAATGAATGGGAACTAGAAAGCAGTGTGCAAAAGAAGACATTTAGAAGAGTCAGGAAAGCGAAAATTGGTCATTTTGATCATCATATACCTGTTAGGGTCACAAAATTCAGGTGAAAGCAGGCACTTCAGAATGTAGCCATCATGGGCTTGCAGCTTATGGAGGGGCTCAAAGCTGGTGATTGTCTAAACAAGTGGTCTCATCAGCTTGAAAAAAAATGCAGAAATCATAGTGTACAATGGCATGTAGGTCTGCAGACTCAAACCTGAGTACCCTTAAGCAAGCGCCAAACGTAACATGTCCCACGGTTATTTGCAGCAACAACCATACTCCCATCCCACATGACTGTCAGAGATCTTATAGCTGTATCGACCTCTGGCACCTGAATAAATGGAACAAAACATCAAGCGTGTTCTTGCATCTCACTTTAATTATACACTTGTACCTACAATCTGAAATATGCAACTTACCAACTCGCAGCTGCATGAATTAGCTGCCAAATCCCACACACGTATGTTTCCGTTCTGGTCGCCAGATATTAGTTCTTTCTGGAACATTGGGGAGATAATGTGGAAGTAAATGATATAGAATGAACAAAATACCAGGACAAATGTGGCAAATAAGACAACCCTTGCCAGTTTGTAGCAAAAACTATCAAGACCTATGATACCAAATTAATATCATTAGATATACAACGCAATATACTTTCATAATTATACTATATCTATTTTAAGATTGTAGTTGTTGATGGTTCTTCCTACAAATTTGGTCAAACTATGCATCATTTGACTTCACACAAAAAAATACAAGCCTTCTTTTCAGATAGTATTAGCTAGTCAACAAGCTTATGATCAAATGCAATATTCAGTGCTATGCTTGGATAATGAAAACCGAAATTGGTTAAGACCTGCCGGAACATATTCTAACCTGATTTGGGTGTAGGACCACGGTGTTGACAGCTGCGCGACTTTCATATTCTCGTTGACAAGTGGCAGTCCTAAAACCATACATGCACACGAATAAAGATTCAGATCAACAGAACATACATCATGGACAGGAAAATCATTAACAAAAAGTCAAAAACACAGGATATTACTATAATGGTGAGTATCTAGTTAAAGTTTCACCTTCAAGACCACTATTCCTTCGCACAGAAAAACACTCTTGAGTATCAGTGAACTCTCACATGGGCCATTCGACAAGATTTGGATAGAGCAGATTTATAGAGAAATAAATTGGTAGGATTTTCTAAACAGGTTACATTCAATTGAGTGATTGACACTTAATCCCGTTTGATGTAGTTTACCCAAACCACATCGAATCGAGCATAACAGGACCTATAGATGGGTTTGCTTTGGATTCTCTGTCTTGATTAAAATAATTATTTGAGAACAGCAGGTGAAGCCGTGAAGGAAAAAAAAGCTGTAGCCAAGCAACATAATAAGATGAGAAACCTCACCGTAAATCCCAAATTCTCACAGTGCCATCCTCAGAACCTGAGTACATCCAGTTGCCATCACAATGGAACCCCACAGCCATCACATTACTAGTATGCGAATCATAGCTAATTACCTGTTAGGATATTGAGTAAATAAGGAACGGAAACATGTTGGTCCAGATTGGTTGCTTTTAGAGAACATGTAACATACCGGTTGTGGGCTATTTGAGTTAACATCAAAAAGGCGGATATGGGAATTGCCAGCAGCAGCTAGGAATCGCTTGTCCGGGGTTATCTCAAGGCGATTGACTTGCTGCAAAAGATAGGTTGTCAACAGGCACACGGTGCATATGATTGCAAGTATGTAACTATGTCTTGAAGCGAAGCCTATGCATTGGTCTATAATATTTTGTAGTCCTGTAAGACTGTTTGAACAGAATTATGGAAGGGTATGGTCCATCCACCTTATGTACATCATTACTTTGTCATAAGGATAATGAAGAACCCAGAGCCAACACTCACCGAGTCTGGATACTGAATAGTGCGGTAACAGCGACCACTCTTGGCTTCCCAAAATCTGATTGTGTGATCATAACTTGCAGTTGCAAGAATGACAGAGGGTTGAGCCATTCACACACCCGCCCTGCAGATACATAAAACACACTCTCAAAAGGAAACCAGAAAGTGGCCAAACAGCAAAGGAGAGTTGAAGACATTGAGATGACATAATGTAACCAAGAAATTTGTCCCACCCATATAGGATCATCGACAGTCTTATCAGTACATGAGTTTGGGTCAAAGTACACACGGAAACTTATCAAACTAGCTTAATAGATAGAGCCTGAATGGTGCCAACAGATAGAAGAGATCTGTTTGGCGCCTCGGTTGTTTGATGTTCAGCTTTTAAAACCTCCCTGAGACTGAAACGGTGCATTAGCTACTTTAAAATTTCTTCACTGGAAGGAGGTCCGCATTGTTTTAGGGGCTGCCCACTTGTAATCTAGGCAAGCACGACACAAAGTTCATCATATCATTTACCAGAGCCACAGGAAGCAAGTCAGGAACACTACTCACACAGGGGCGAAAACAAATTACTTAGAAGTTTTGCAGCGCAAAAAGAATGTTGCACGGTGGTAAGTTCTCCAGCCTCCAGGTGTGAGGCTACAAACCAGGGTTCAATTCAAACCCTGGTTCTCACAAAATGGAAAAAAAGCCCTAATTTTTTCTAGGATGTTAAAACAGGGTGGTCCACCTAAAGAAATTCTACAACAAACATGACATGCCAACTTTCTAATTAATTTACCAGTAGCACATCGAAACAGATCAATATGGCCTTACAGACATACTAAAATTCTCAAATTGCAGAAGAGAAGCCTACATAATACATTCCTTGAGAAGTTCAAAGAAGAATATGCGGCATTGTTAATTTGTTAAGAGAGGCAAACAATCAGACAAATCATTATTATGTCACTGATCATGTGTTCATGTATGCACTGGATAGCAAAATCTAATGTGTATGCGTTCACAGGACAGTGTGTTCTTGTACTGATTGTTTAGTCAACGCAATAGACTTAGGCGACTTACTCTTCCACCTGATTGATGCAACGGACAGCAAAGATCAAACCCTAAATCAGAAACTGGGGGGAATGGGAAGCTCACCTCACGTCCTCAAATCGGGCTAAAGGCTGGCCGCCGGGCAGGGCTGGGCTGCCGGCTTGCTGCCAGCCGAGTGCCGGAGTCGGCGGAGAGCGGAGGGGCGGCGGGCGCCGACTTTGCAGGGGCGCCAGAGGGGCCCGGTGGCGCTGAGCGCCGGTCGGGCGTGCGGGGCGGGGCGGGGCGGAGAGGCAGGCGGCGACGGGCGACGGCGTCCGGCGAGCCGGCGAGATCGGGAGCCGAGCGGCCGAGGTCGGGGACGACGAGCAGGGGCTCTCTCAGTGTCGCTGCGTGCGTTGTTTGTTGGGCTAGGTTGAAGCCGGCTGAGCTGGGCCATTGTTTGTTGGGCCTGCTTTTTCGCTGGGACGGGACGAGTGGGCCGGTCTAAAATCCTCCGGGTGGGACGCGACACGCGAGCACCCTGTGCTATAGGGCCGGCCCTTTTAGGTTTCCTCCAAACCCAATTTGGGAAGGTTGGAAGGTTTATGTTTTTCCTTTTCTTTATTCTTGTTCTACATCCTTTTTCAATTCGTAGACAATTTTTGCTCATCGAATTCAAACTTTTTTCATCAATTTCAAAAAATGTCCATTGAATACAAAAAATGTTAATCGAATAGAAAGAAAGTTCATCAACATAAAAAAATCTTCATAAAATTGAAAATTGTGTTCATAAATACAAAAAATATTCATTAAATTTTAAAAATGTTCATCAAATTAAAATTTGTTCGTAAAATCTAAAGATGTTCATTAAAAATAAAAAATGTCCCTTTTATGAAAGCATGAACATTTTTAAATGTGGAAAAAAATCTTCAAAATTAATTTTTAAAAATCCCAAATAATACATGATTCGTAATTTTAGCTACTTGTGCCTCCCCTCAAAGTGCGTATATTCATTGGGCCCCAATAAATACCGAATGTTCAGATGTGAAGTATGCCATCCTGAACATTTTTTCATGGCAACTTTAGTTGACGAGAGGTGACAACTTTAGTTGTTAAAACGTGGCAACTTTGCCCCAGTTTCTTTTTGTCAAAAAATTGTCGTGTTTGTCAACCTCGCGTGAACAAAAGTTGCCATGAAAAACATTCGGATTGCCATGCCTAAATTCCGAACGTTTTGGGATTTATCACTTTCATATTCATTTGGTAAGCGCAAATGGATCGTCTGGCCTTCGCTATTAACCTTCAAAAATGTTATATGGTCTGGGCAACAAGTGTTGTGCTTTATGTGGAGCTCCGAAAAGCGCCAACCACATTCTGTTCAATGTGCTCTTGCAAAATTCTTGTGGAGTTATGTACATGATTGTTTGGGGCAAAATTGGAATCCAAATTCGATAGTAGAGATTCTTGCGCCGTTCAACAATGCTTGCGGGCAGCAACTTTGCCTAGCTTGGAGAACATTTTAGTACTTTAGCTTGGGCGCTATGGCCTACTCGTAACAAACTTGTCATTGAGGGAACCATTCCATCCCATCCGGCTAACTATATCTTTAAATGTTCTCTATTTTTTCCTGCAATGGCATACTCTAGGGAAGAGGTAGGACAGTGAGGCGGAGGCAGGCATCCTTTTCAACATCAAGCATCTTCACACTATTCATAGGAGCTCTTGAGTCGGATCTTGTGGGGCCTTAGTTATCTTAGCGCTCATGTTAGAGTCATGATTTGTATTTCTGTCTTTATTATGCTTGGTTTGTAAGAACTTAACGTTGTGCTACCTTAGCCTATGTTGGTTTTATTAAACATGCGCCCCTTGCGCCTGTTTTCTAAAAGAAAAACAATTACAGATTACGGAGACAGAAATAAGAATCTCATTGATCATGTAAAAACCTCTCATTGAGGATTTAGAAACAGACAATTCCATTACATAGTAGCTACACTAAACTGGCAAACATTTCTTGATGTTGCTGGAACAATTAGCTCCTCGAGGCTCCGGTTAATTAATTGTGTCGCCGCAACAACCCGCTATGCAATTCATCTTTTACCCCCGCCGAAAACAGACTAATAATAACTAAGGGAAGTTAATTCAGGCGTGCGTCGAAGCTGATCTCGGCCTCGTCGTCCTCGTCGACAAAGAGGAAGTGTGAGGCTCCGTCGATCACCATCTTGCCGTCCTCCCTCGCCCTGCTCAAGTGCTCGCACGGGCTGACATCGAACGTCAGGCTAGCCTTCTCGCCGGCCTCGAGGTGCTGGCTCCGGAACCCGACCAGCTGGCTCGCCGGGCGCCCACCCGTCGCGTTGGGCCACCGGAGGAACATCAGCACCGAGTGCTTTCCGTCCATGGGACCGTGGTTCTCCACCTCGACCACCGCCGGGAACTTGAGCTGTTCGCACCGCTCGGGCCCGATCTCCTCCACGTCGTAGTGGCTCGCGCCGCTGTCCGCCGCTGGCGTCGAGGTCAGGCTGGCGAGCAGACTCTTTTGATGCCCGGCCAGTCCTGAGGCTGCCAGCCGGCGGGAGAACCTGGAGTAGCTGAGGCCGTAGCCGAACTTGTAGACGACCGGTCCCCGGTAGAAGCGGTAGCTACGGCCGGGGTAGCCGGTGGCCGGGTCGGCGCGCATCCGCATGTCCGTCATCGGCACCCTCATGTACTCCTCGGGGTACCACGTCACCGGCAGCCTGCCGCTGGGGTTGTGCTCCCCGAAGAGCACCTTGGCGATGGCAAGCCCGCCGGCCTGCCCGGGGTAACCGGCCCACACGATGGCGCCGATCTTGGGGTTGAATTTCGCGAACGTCACGTCCACCGGGCCGCCGGTGAGGAGCACCAGGATCACCGGCCGTTTCGCCGCGCGGGCCACGGCTTCGATGAGGCTCTGCTGCTGTCCGGGGAGCAGCAGGCTCGTCCTGTCCCGCCCTTCCTCCTCCTGCACGTGGCTCGTCCCCATGAACAGGATCACGTGGTCCGTCGACCTCGCCACCGCCACCGCCTTCCCCGTCGCGGCGGACCAGCACGCCGTATCGATGCACCCGGGCTCGAACCTCACGTCCTTCACGTACCCATTGAGCCCCCGGAGCGGCGTGATGGTCTCGCACGGCGGGCCGAAGTAGTTGCCGAGGAGAGCCCCGGGGTCGTTGGCGTTGGGGCCGATGACGGCGACCGACCCGACCGTCCACCGGCGGAGCGGGAGGATGCCGGCGTCGTTCTTGAGCAGGACGATGCCGCTCTCCGCCGCATGGAGCGCCAGGTTCTTGTGGGCGGGAGAGCACACGTCGTTGGCGCCGAAGTGCCCGTACAGCGGGTTGCTCCGGGGGTCGCCGTTGAAGTGCCCGAGCCGCATCCTCACCGAGAAGAGGTTGACGAGCGTCCTGTCCACGTCCCGCTCCGCCATCTTCCCCTGCCGGAGCGCGGCCATGCCGTGCACCTGCGTGTAGTTCCCGCAGTCCATGTCCATGCCGGCCTTGAGCGTGGTGGCCACCGTGTCCTCCGGCGTGGGCCGGGAGTGCTGCCCGTCGTGCACCAGCGCGATCGCGTCGCAGTCGGAGGCCACGTACCCCTTCAACCCCCATTCCCCCCTGAACGTCTTGGTGAGGAGGTTGTAGTCGGCGCAGGCGGGGACGCCATTGACGGAGGTGTAGGCGCACATGACGCAGCTGGCCTGCCCTTCGCCCACGCAGCTCCTGAACGGCGGGTTGAAGGTGTCGGCCAGGTCCTGGGGGCTCACCCTCGCGTTGAAGTTGTACCGGACGGTGCCGCGCCAGTCGTCCAGGTCGTAGGCGGTGGCGTGCTTGCAGCACGCCGAGGTCTGCAGCGTCGTCGGCGAGGGCCCCTGCAGGCCCCTCACGAAGGCGACGGCGTACTTGCTCGCCGTGATCGGGTCCTCGCCGGGGGTCTCGTGGCCGCGCCCCCACCGCGGGTCCCGGTAGATGTTCACGTTCGGCGACCAGATGGTGAGCCCCTCCGCCTGCCCGATGTTGTACAACGCCCGCGCCTCCACGCCGATCGCCTACATGCCATGTCACAATAGCTATATGTAAGTTGACTGAATTTATAATTTGACTAAAATAGACGCTCCCGATACACGAGCGTCGCATCGGTGGTTGATAGCCAAAAAATTATAACCACACTGTTGCATTAATTCTATATAAATATTCGCCTTATATTTAGTTCAAAATTAGATGAAAACCCCAGATACGAACATGAAATGTACACACACATACCTGGCCGGTGAAGTACCAGATCTTCTCGTCGAAGGAGGCGGTGGTGAGCAGCACCTGCGGGAAGCTGGTCACTTGCTTGACGGCGCCGGTGAAGTGCATGCCCTTGCCCCACATGGACAGCCCATGCAGCCCTTCCGACCACCACTTGTACGCCGGCACGCCCAGCCGCGGCACCGCCGCCGCCACGTCGCCCAGCTGCGACACCTTCTCCGCCAGCGTCAGCCGCGCCACCAGGTCCGCCGCGCGCTGCTCCACCGGCAGCCGCTGGTCGCAGAAACGGACGTACGGCGCCCCCGGCCAGCACGAGAACGGCGGCGTGCCACCGGCCGCCGCCATGCACAGCAGCGCCAGAATCGTCGTCGCCATGAGCACGACCATGCCGGCTGAGCCGCCCATGGCGAGCTTCAGCTTTCAGGAGAATGGACGACGTACAGAGAGAGGAGATGGGATGTGAGAATCCATGGGACAAGGCAGTTCCTTATATAGCTTTTCCGACTCGCATGTGTGTTTTCACATTGATGGGATATCTTTAATTGCGAATATATGGTAGTAAATTTCTTCCTTCAAATATAAAATGCTAGGATTGTGTATTTCTACTGGACATTAATTGGAGATTATTTCGATACTAATATACTATCAATAGTAGTGCGTATATATCCTACGCGGGGATATGCAGATTTGAATACTAGGATTTCATTTCTATTAATGAGAATCCAACTATATAATGTGCATGCATTAATATTCTGCCATTTTATAAGATTTGTATATGAACTGGGCCCAAATGTGGCAAGAAACTAACTAGGCCGCACGTTTACCACATTGTAGATCTATGTGCATATGTTGGTCTATTTGCAACCCATCTAGATTTGTCTATATCTAAGTTACATACTACATACATACATACATATATATAGAGACACACACAAATTTTATATACCACCAGTGATAGTTATCACCACTTGAGTTTTGTATGACGTATGTAGTATCTATCTTGCAAAATTTTCATGTAACTCACTTTGAATCATCTTATATATAGTATATTAATATATTTTAAATAATAAAGTAGTATATAGTACCACATGATAGTATACAAGACATGTAGGATAACTACCACTAAGAAGTGGATATATTTTTCCTTAAAATGATAGGATTGTGTGTGTTCCTACTGGACATTAATTGGAGATTATTTTGATATACATGAGTATATATCCTACACGGCGGGGATACGTATGCAGCAAAAGTAGTAGGATTTCATTCCTCTTAATGCGAATCCAACTATATACATGTATGTCATTAAAATTCTCCCAAATATATGCAAATTGGTGATCGAAATTACCAATTGAGGAGTACTTTTTATAAAGATCACTCTAATCTTCTTAGGTTGTGACAAGTGACGCACTGCATTTGCGCCACTTGTTGCAACCTGAGAGTTTTCCCTCTTTCATAGATTCGTTTATTCAAAACATTTTATCTCTTAAATCGTAAGTCCAAATCTTGAACAGTTTTCACGTTTGATTTCTCATGTCGAGATCTTCAAAACTAGATCCTGTGTTGATAGGTTTTGACAAACTTTTCTTTTAAAAAAGGACGCAAAAACCGAATCGGGAGCAAGTTTTTTTTCCTTTCTGAAATCCGTTTTCGAAAGCAAAACCGTGCCTCTCACGGAAGGAAAAAAAAGAGAAACACATTTTTTTCGTCTCCGAGAAACACGGCCGTGTCTCTCGCGGAAGCAAAACTATGCCTCTCATGAAAGGAAAAAAAGAGAAAATACTTTTTTTTTCGTTTCCGAGAGGCACACCCATGCCTCTCACGGAAGGAAAAGAACGTGTTTTTTTTGTTTCTGTCGTGCGTCTCATGGAAGGAAAAAAATAGAAAACATTTTCTTTTCTTTTCCGAGAGGCACTGCCGTGCCTCTTTCGGAAGCAAAACCATGCCTCTCGGGGAAGATAAACCATGCCTCTCACTGGAAAAATAAAGAAAACATGTTTTTTCACAAAAAAAATCTGTTTTTTAAGAAAGATTGGTGGAAAACCGAGAAAACATCTAAAAACCAAAAACGTGTGCGGAAAAATAATAAAAGCAAATTTCGAAGGGAGCTTCCAGAGCGTGACACGTGGCTCATGTTCGATCATCCCTCAACATCCCTCAAGTTGTCTAAGTGTTACATGATCCGAATCAACTAACTCATGTCCGATCATCACGTGAGATAGGGTAGTCATTAATGATGAACATCTCCGTGTTGATCATATCTACTATATGACTCATGTTCGACCTTTCAGTCCTCCGTGTTCCGAGGTCATGCATGTCTGTACATGGTAGGCTCGTCAAGTTTAACCCAAATATTCTGCATGTGGAAAACTGCTTACACCCGTTGTATATGAATGAAGAGTCTATCACACCCGATCATCACGGGGTGATTCGAAACGACGATTTTTTTGTAATGGTGCATACTTAGGGGGAACACCTTTTATCTTAAAATTAAGTGAAGGAACCATCTTATAATGCTACCATCGCCCTAAGCAAAATAAAATGCATAAAAAGATAAACGTCACATTGATGACCCACAAGTATAGGGGATCTATCGTAGTCCTTTCGATAAGTAAGAGTGTCAAACTCAACGAGGAGCAGAAGGAAATGACAAGCGGTTTTCAGCGAGGTATTTGATGTCTGCTAGAACTACGTTGGCATTTCCCCAAAGAGGAAGGGATGATGCAGTATAGCGACGGTAGGTATTTCCCTCGATGATGAGACCAAGGTTATCGAACCAGTAGGAAAACCTCCTCACACCACATAAATAACACCTGCAGATAAATAACAAATACTCACAACCCGACGTGTTAAAGGGGTTGTCAATCCCTTTCGGGTACGGCGCTTCAAGTAGGCAAATAACGTGAAGTAAAAAGTGGTAGATAGGATAAATAGATCGCGGAACAAATAAATTGCAGCAAGGTATTTTTGTATTTTTGGTTTAACAGATCTGAAAATAAATGCAAAGAAAAATAGATCGCAAAGGCAAATATGATGAAAAGAGACCCGGGGGCTGTAGGTTTCACTAGTGGCTTCTCTCTAGAAAAATAGCAAACGGTGGGAAAACAATTACTGTTGGGCAATTGATAGAACTTCAAATAATCATGACGATATCCAGGCAATGATCATTATATAGGCATCACGTCCACGATTAGTAGACCGACTCCTGCCTGCATCTACTACTATTACTCCACACATCAAACACTATCCAGCATGCATCTAGTGTATTAAGTTCATGAGAAAATGGAGTAATGCAATAA
This sequence comes from Triticum aestivum, assembly GCF_018294505.1. Taxonomy (NCBI): domain Eukaryota; kingdom Viridiplantae; phylum Streptophyta; class Magnoliopsida; order Poales; family Poaceae; genus Triticum; species Triticum aestivum. Next base: position 22,435,516 of record NC_057804.1, on the reverse strand, counting down.
GAACGATGACATGATGTAGACGAGATCCGTTTATCTATTGCGGAGATATTCATCTTATTATCCAGTAGCAACAATACATACGTGTCGGTTCCCCTTCTGTCACTGGGATTAAGCACCGTAAGATCGAACCCACTACAAAGAACCTCTTCTCATTGCAAGATAAATAGATCAAGTTGGGCAAACAAAACCCAAATATCGGAGAAGAAATACGAGGCTATAAGCAATCATGCATATACGAGATCAAAGAAGACTCAAATAATTTTCATGGATAAAAGCATAGATTTGATCATCAACTCAAAGTTCATCGGATCCCAACAAACACACCGCCAAAAGACTTATATCATATGGATCTCCAAGATACCATTGTATTGATAATCAAGAGAGAAAGGAAGCCATCTAGCTACTAACTACAGACCCATAGGTCTACAAAGAACTACTCACGCATCATAGAAGAGGCACCAATGGAAGTTGTGAACCCCTCCATGACGGTGTCTAGATTGGATCTGGTGGTTCTGGACTCCGTGGTGGCTGGATCATGTTGGGGAACGCGGTAATTTCAAAATTTTCCTACGATCACGCAAGATCTATCTATGTGATGCATAGCAACGAGAGGGAAGAGTGTGTCCACGTACCCTCATAGTAGTAACAAAAATGCAGCAAGGTAGCCCAATCCTTTTGAGGCAAAGGACAGGCAAAACGGTTTCTTATGATAAGCAAAGTGTTCTTGAGGGTACACGGGAATATCATCTAGTCATTTTCACCATGTTGGCTTAATTCGTGTTCGGTACTTTGATAATTTGATATGTGGGTGGACTGGTGCTTAGGTGCTGTTCTTACTTGAACAAACCTCCTACTTATGATCAACTACGAGAAAAGTATTAAGAATAAATTCTAACCATAGCATTAGACTTTTGGATCCAATCGGTCCCTTACGGAATAGCGCATAAACTGGGGTTTAAGATTTTGTCACTCTCGCAACCCACCATCTAATAACTACTCCACAATGCATTCCCTTAGGCCCAAATATGGTGAAGTGTCATGTAGTCAATGTTCACATGACACCACATGACATCAAGTTCACATAATTACTTGCAACATGATTTCTCCCATGACCTCAAGAACGAAAGTAACTACCCACAAATGATAAACATGCTCAAGATTAGAGGGGTATTAAATAGCATAATGGATCTGAACATATAATCTTCCACCAAATTCACCATATAGTAATCAACTACAAGATGTAATCAACACTACTAGTCACCCACAAGCACCAATCTATAGTTTGATACAAAGATTGAACACAAGAGATGAACTAGGATTTGAGAGGAGTTGGTGCTGTGAAGATGTTGATGAAGATAGCCCTCCCCAAGATGGGAGAGTTGTTGGTGATGATGATGACGATGATTTCTAATACGTCTCCAACATATCTATAAGTTTTGATTGTTCCATGCTATTATATGATCTGTTTTGGATGTTTAATAGGCATTTATATGCTATTTTATATTATTTTTGGGACTAATCTATTAACCGAGGGCCCAGTGTCAGTTTTTGGCTTTTTGCCTATTTTAGAGTTTCACAGAAAAAGAATATCAAACGGAGTTCAAACGGAATGAAACCTTCGCGATAATCTTTCTTGGACCGAAAGGAAACCAGAAGACTTGGAGATGAAGTCGGAGACGCAACGAGGAAGCCACGAGGCAGGAGGGCGCGCCCCCTGAACGTCCATTTTGCATCATGCTTTTATATCGATATTTATTGCATTATGGGCGGTTATTACATGTTATGCGACAATACTTATGCCTATTCTCTTTTATTTTACAAGGTTTACATGAAGAGGGAGAATGCCGACAGCTGGGATTCTGGGCTGGAAAAGGAGCAAATATTAGAGACCTATTCTGCACAACTCCAAAAGTCCTGAAACTCCACGAAAGTCATTTTTAATAAAAAATACTGAGCGGAAGAAATATCAGAGGCGAGCCACCCACCATCCATGAGGGTGGGGGGCGCGCCCTACCCCCCTGGGCGCTACCCCTGCCTCGTGGGCCCCATGGCAGCCTTCTGGTGGCCATTTTCTACTATATGAAGTCTTTTACCCTGGAAAAAAAATCATAAGCAAGCTTTCGGGACGAAACTCCGCCGCCACGAGGCGGAACCTTGGCGCAACCAATCTAGGGCTGTGGCGGAGCTGTTCTGCTGAGGAAACTTCCCTTCGGGAGGGGGAAATCATCACCATCGATCCTCTCACCGGGAGGGGGTCAATCTCCATCAACATCTTTACCAACACCATCTCCTTTCAAACCCTAGTTCATCTCTTGTATCCAATCTTTGCCTCAAAACCTCAGATTGGTACTTGTGGGTTGCTAGTAGTGTTGATTACTCCTTGTAGTTGATGCTAGTTGGTTTATTCGGTGGAAGATCATATGTTCATATCCTTAATGCATATTAATACCCCTCTGATTATGAAAATGTGGCATGAAACTGGGCCGCACATCTACTACATGGTAGGTAGATCTATGTGCATATATTATTCTTATCGTATTTGCAACCCATCTAGATTTGTCTATATACCCCTAAAAAAATCTAGATTTGTCTATATCTAAGTTACATATACGGGTTTTCTCAAAATAAAAAAGGGACAATTGCATTTTTACCCCTAGTTGGTTCCAACCCACGGATTTTGCCCTTACTTTTCGAGCTTGCTCAGTTTTGCCCTTACTTTTTCCATCAAGGTCCCTCCAATGCCCTTTGACCGTTTGACCAAAACTTTGAAAATTCATAACTAATTCATACAAACTCAGAAAAATGCAAATAAGATATCAAAATGTTCAGATAAACATTACCTTTATGGGCACATATTTGGTTGGAACCAGAACACGCGGAAAGTAGTTCAAAAACCGAAAGAAAACCGGAACGTGAAAGCATAGTTACGCATTCCACTTTTTTTTGGAAGAACATTAGTGCTTTTTCCTTTTCAGAAAGCATATTTGTGCTTTCCATGGAAGCACATACTGTGGTTTTTTTTTTCTTTTCTTTTTTCTAGAAGCACAATGTGTTTTTTCTTTTGAGAAGCACAATCGCGCTAGCTGTGCTAAAGCACATCACAAAAAGCACATATTGTGCTTCTCATGGAGAAGTACTGCTTCCCTAAAAAAATCTCGTCAAAACCTAGGGAAAACCAAGGAAAAGCAAAAAAAAAAAAAAAAAAAATTCTAAAACGCATGCAAGAAAAAAAAACCAAGGGTGGTCAAGAGCGCAACACTCTAATTAGTTGGTCCCAATTAAGGGCTGCTGTTGGAAACACCTAAAACTGGTTTTTTGTCTAAAAAAAACCTAAAACTGGTTTTGGGTCATCAAATTATAGGTCTGTGTTGGATATGCTCTAAAAATGGTTTGGGTCGCTCTTATAGAATTACAAATTTACGATTCTAACATTGAACCGATTAGGATGTCTATGCCAAATGGTTGTAGAATACGAACCATTGCTGATGTCTAATCAAATATGATCATGAAATCAAGCAAACAAGACCCAGCCAGCACTTGGTGCCTCTATTAATAATAAGATAACACTCGATTACTACTTTCATCATATCAAAAGGGATAAGAGTTGGTAAGCACGGGAGTTGATACAGGTGCAGGTTCATCATGTACAAAACCACATACATGGGCATGTCAATTTGCCGCCAAATAGATGGCTTGAAATACTTGCCTAAATGATCCTTTTCATGAACGACGCACGCCATACTACGGTAGGCAGGATGATGATGTATAAGAGCTGCTGATGCCGGAAGAAGAAACCAGCTGGAGCCCATCACACTTTGTCATCATGAAACCACCACCTCGTCTCCTTCGGAGACCTCCCGTTGCGGCAGTTCCTGACGTAGCGATCGTTATCGGATGGGCGTTCCTGCATGCAAACAATATGTACAGTTAGATGACCGTTCAGTTAGATTGTAGATAATGTAGAGGGAGCTGGGTGACCTTAGCTGGTGAACTTGACAACATGGACAAGATGCTGATGCACACGGAACTGACCGTCATTGCTGGTGACCACGAGTCATACAATATATCTGCAGACAAGTGAATCGTTAGAAAGCTGGGGTTTCAGCACATGAAAATGCACTATTGTAGCATGTCAAAATATGGCAGTTGTTAAATAAAACCAGACACGTCGACAGATACTCAAGAACCCATGAAAACAACCTTAAATTAAATCGGTTTACAAGATGATGCAAAGAAAGAAAAACTGATGAAAGAGCTAACTGTTACGGCTCAATCTTACATTAAAAAACTAAGAGGCAAAAGGTACTAGATGTTCACCAAATGTCTAGATATCTATTTGTCTTAGAAAGACATGACTTGACAATATAGTGAGCTTATCTCATCTTGTTTAAAAAACCCGCTATATGTGAATTGATCAAAGTTGAGCGGAATAACGGGTAAGTAAATAGACTGGGCCAGGAAGACTTGTGACACATGGTGTGGGAATTCACCGTAGTACATATGGACTTGTTTGTTTGGGCTGCAGCTTCGACCGAAGCATCTATAGACTTGCGGCGGTGGCAATCGAGGAAGTGGCTGTGATGAAGGTTAACTGTTTGGCAGCGTAGCCGTGGGAGCTGTTGTGAGCTGGTGAAAATGCTGAAATACCGCCAGAGTGCCCAGATCAGTGTAATTTGCCAACTCTTAGTTAATACTCCCTCCGTCCGGAAATACTTGTCGGAGAAATGCATAAAAATGGATGTATGTAGAACTAAAATGTCTAGATACATTCATTCCTCTGACAAGTATTTCCGGACGGAGGGAGTAGCTTGTTTAAATGGTATTTTGACCAACAGTAAATGCTTTTTTTATTATATACTAATGTATAAACTACTACCCCTGTTTCTAAATATAAGACGTTTTGGCAGTTTAAATTGAACTGCAAAAACGACTTATATTTAGGAACAGAGAGTGTATTTCATAATAATATTTCTCTCTCGCTCAAAGATGCATAAATAGAATAAACGAGAGCACAAAAAATTTATTGTCATGTCACTTGTCCATGTAGTTTCAATACTATGATTAGCGAGATTAGCTGGGTTCTGGTACACGTGTAGTACCTGTCTAGTCACTTGTAGGTTTCCTAGTTGAGAGTCTGGTGAGGATCAGTAATTATGATCAAGGTTGTCGGGTCATTAGTTTAGGAAAGTGTCGTGCATGGCCTGCAGCACATATCAGTGTACAAGAGAGCGGAAGCATTCGTGCAAGAGGAGGCTGGGGCGCTGGCTAGGTTTGCTGCTGGGAGATGACAGGGAATCGGGGCGCTTGGGGGCAATTTATCTATAATGCGAAAGAGCCTAAGTTACATGGTTTGCCTAAAAACAGATGTTCTTTTACTCTGTTTTCTAGGCTACATGTTCTTTTACTAATAACAGAAGACATTTCACAGGTATATAGAGCTTTAATAGACAACATTATTTATTCATCTGCATGATTCAGTTCATCAGTATATTTGATCTATGCTGACATTAACACAGGTAGCATTGTACTGGATAATCAATTAGCGATGACCTATCCATCCAGTCCATAAAGGGAACTACCGAGGCACTGGTCGGATGCCAAGCTGCAAAGATGAAAATAATAAGCTATGAGCATGCACAGGTTGTGCTTTTGTCACAGGTAAATTGGCGTGGCTATGAGCATCTGGGGACTTGATGCGTATAAAGCTAATATATGGTGGTCACAAATCTTATAGGATGTTGATTAGTACTTTTCTTTTAGTTACTCAGCAGAAGAATATTGAAAAAAATATATATAGTGGATTTAGTTCAGAGACGCATAATTTAATACCTTAACCTCCATCTTAAGAAAATTATGTGTGCTATTAAATTTCCTCTGTATGTATCAAAGCATATTGGTGGACCAGGAATAACGCCATATCAGTACATATTTTTAGCTTTTATACACGTTAATTTAGAAGCAGGTTCGGCACCATTCGTTTTTTTTTAAATCGGTTTGCAAAGATGGAAACCGATAAAGTCAACACAAAATAGAAAACCGAAAATTCAGTTAACCGAGCTTTTCGGTCTGGTAATCGGTTTATACCGTATTCGCCAAATATGCCAACGAATCAGCCGTGTGGCTCCGTGGCTCGCATCCTTTCCACCTACGCTATTATATAGACTAGCTATCCGCCTCCTTGTGTGTGGCTGGCCGAGGTGGGACTAAACCACCAACCGGCAGCGCCTCGTACGCACGTACAAGTCGACCAGAAAAGCAAGCCACAACAGCTTGCCAGCTTGGGCCTTATTTACGTGCATGCAGCTTGGCCCATGATTTTTCTGCCGCAAACGCGCGCGCTCGAGAATGCCTAGCGCGGGAGCAAGACTAAAAAGAACCTAGTGAGGGGGCAGCTCGTTGTTGGCTGTACGTTCCCGCGACCTCGCCTATCAGCTCACCCATAGGTGATATACCATTAATCCATCATATGGTCCAAGATAATCTTATCAATCTTGAGTGTTGAACACGAAAAGGGTAGTTAATGGACCTTTCCATATGCCACTCAAGCGTGCAAAAGCATGAAGAACAAAACTAAACACGTATCAAAAGGAGCAACAAGAATTATACCTAGACAGATGTGCCCATTGCTGTAAATGTGCGGATGCATCGGCGCCGGATGCATAAATATAACCTGCACCAAAGCATCCATCAGAGCGGTCCAAAATAACGCGAGCTCTACGCGTGAGGTACGAGCTAAAGAAAGCAGAAAGAACAGGGGATGTCTCTCTCTCTCTCACCTGTGGAGCCTCCATGGGGTACTGCTCCGGGAAGTCAACCTGCAGCCGGTACGTCTCGCCGGCGTAGAGCGTCCCCTCCGCCCCCGACACCTCGATGACCCACCTGTTGCCGTGCCACCCATCATGATTTTCATATCGCCTTTTGCTCGGTATATAAAAAAACAGATTACGAGAACGGAATCGTATTGCAGCGAAGATAAAAGGTCCGCAGCGGATCGATACTACGGCGGACCGAACGGGGGGACTGGATTGGTCGGGCGGGGAGGAGGGAGCGGGGGAGAGGGGAGGGCGTAGGGGCAGGCACCGCTGGAGGTTGTCGGAGACCTTGTAGGTGAAGCCGCCGGGAGGGCTGGCCTGCCACTCCCCGAGCTCCTTCTGCAGCCGGAGGCACGCGATCTTGCTCAGCACCTGCGCCCGCGCACACACACACACGGCAACAGCGGGGTTAATTCGGCCGAATCGGGCGGCGGTCGGCGAATCCGGCGGGGCCGGATCGGAAGGGGGGTCGGCGAGATTGGACGTGGCCGGCCCGGGGGCGGGGCGGGGGTTAGGGTTTGGTACCTTGCGGGAAGGGGAGGAGGAGGCGGAGCTCGTCATGGCGCGCCGCGCGCGGTCTCGCCGAGGCCGGGGGAGGGGGGAAAGGTGCGGGGAATACGTGGGGTGGGGTGGGTTGGTGTAGCGGCGGGGTGCGACGCGACGGGGATGCCGATGGCGGAGGAGCTCAAGTGGCCGGCTGGAAAGACTCGCCGCTCAATTCAACGCTTTCTCCTTTTGTTGTGATGAGAAATATAATACTCCCTCCGTTCCTAGATATAGGATGTATAGTTTTTGGCACGGAAATTAAAGAACGCATGTGGAGGAAAAATTTCACAAGTTTTGGGCAAAATTACACCTAACTAATTGACATGAGGAAATAAAGGAGCTTGCCCCATATAAGGAAATGTAATCAAATCCCTAAAAAAAATATCCAAACGAGTGGTGCAATGCAATACACCTTATACTCCCCCGTCCGGAAATACCTGTCTTAGGAATGGTTGTATCTAGACTTATTTTAGTTATAGATATATCCATTTTCAACCATTTCTAAGACAAGTATTTCCGGACGGAGGGAGTATTTCGGAATTTTTCTCAAAAATCTATACACCTTACATCAAGGAACGGAGGGAGTAACTCGATGCCTTGTGAACTTCCATGCGTTGGGAGACCTGGCCAAGTGGGCCGGCCCGGCCCGGCTCACGCTTAAACATGTCAGGCATGGTAGGTCCCACCTAGGCACGTTTATAAGTGGGTTGTGCCGTGCCAGCACACGGGCCCGCCCATGGCACGTTTAGTCCTAATGGGTCGCGTGCTACGGATTGTGTTTTTTTGTCTATTTTTGTTTTTGCATATTTTTCCCTAAGGAACAAAAATGGGAAGAGAGGATCACCTTGCCGAAGTGCACACAACGGTGCAAATGAATCGAAGAGGGTTCCATTAAATTTAATAGTGTATCTCACCGAGGTGACGCATGTCATAATCCAGTTCACCCAACGGCGAGCGAAGCCCATCTTTTGCATCATTCGCTCCAAGAAGATCCAGTCTACTCTGTCATATGCTTTAGACAAATCCAATTTATAAGCACAAAAACTTTTATTCGGGTCCTTTTCCTTCTGAATATAGTGAATGCACTCAAATGCTATCAATGCATTATCAGTGATCATCCGTCCAGGGACGAAGGCACTCTGCTCAAGCGATATAATCTCATCAAGAATAGGCCTCAAACGGTTAACCAAACATTTAGGCACTACCTTGTAGATGACGTTACACAAACTGGTCGGCTTGAACTCCGTGAGCCGCACGGGGTTTTCAACCTTGGCAATGAGAACTATGGATGTGTTGTTCACCCCCTCAGGCATGACTCCTGTCCGGAAAAATTTCTTAACCCCGGAGATCACCTGCTCTCGCATGACAAACCAGTTCCTCTGAAAGAAACGGGCAGGGAAGTCATCAGGCTCCGGAGCCTTGAGCGGTCCAATCTGAAAAAGTGCATCTGCAATCTCCTTATCCGTAAACTCTGCACATAGGCCATCATTCATTTGGTCAGTAAAACGTGTGTTGGGGATATAACTACTAGGTATGAACCGCCCAGGAGGGGTCGGGTCATGTCCCAGGCGACTTATCAATGAAGATGGCGGGTCATAGCAAGCCCATTGACGGCCCAAGACCCAGAGGCGACTTGAGGCCCAAGAGGATGAACAGCCATAAAGTATAACTTGTATTGTAAGGCAAGCATAGTTAGTCACCGAGCCGGACACGTTGTGTATGAGCCGGCCGGGACTCTGTAAACCGTTAGGCATCAACCTATGTATATAAAGGGGTGACCCGACGGCGAGTTGAGGACAAGAAACAAGAGATCGAGAACTAGGTCAAGCGTATTCGCTCCCTGGTAATCGGAACCCAAGCAATACAATCCCAAACTGGAGTAAGCCTTTACCTCCACCGCGAGGGGCCGAACCAGTATAAACTCTATGTGTCATTTGTCCCGATTAAGCCCTTTTAAGCTAACCTAACTACGATGGCTCCACGATTAAGTCCTTTCGCTAGGACATCTGTCGTGTCAAGTCCACGACAGTTAGTGACCACCGTGGGGCCTGCTCACGGTGGTTTTGAGTTCTTGAAGGGCGACTTCGCAGGGATCACGGGATACGCTGTGGGCCGGATGACCAAGAGTCGTCGCGGCAAGCTCTACATCGACGACGCCGGCCGGGGCCCCGAGGCAGGCTCAATTGAGTATTGGTACCGGGTCCCCTTCGGCGGAATCCACGTCTTCATCGGCAAGATCGGTGAGTCAGGCCCTGAGCCGGACACCTACACCAACATCATTGAGACAGCTCAGCGTGCACGACTCGCCAAGATTCATGTTGTGGTGAAGCGCGCCTTTGTTGGATGCGTCCATGGGGTGGAGTATGAGGAAGGATTTGTGTCTGGTGGTGAGATGCCCATCTACTCTGATGGAGAGTCGTCAACTGGTGAGACCAACTCAATGTATCAACTGCAAGATGCCCGACTTGGGGGCTGTTTCGATGGCGACAGTATTTCAGACACCTACGAGCCGCCGAACAGGGCTGCAATCTTCATGGCGGGCACGCAACCAGCTCACAATTCCTCAACAGTAGCGGCTATGACTTCCAGTTCAACGAACGCGGTGACAGCTGGTGCGAGCCGTTCAGCACGCCCTCCGGCTCAGGTGTTGTCAGAGGTTTTGGACACTTTAGCAGCACTCATGGAAGTTGAGGTCACTGAGGGGGTCTTGTATTACAGCGTCCGGGCTATGTGACGTAGGCCGGACTAATGGGCCATGAAGATACAAGATAGAAGACTTCCTCCCGTGTCCGGATGGGACTCTCCTTTGCGCGAAAGGCAAGCTTGGCGTTCGATATGAAGATTCCTTCCTCTGTAAACCGACTATGTGCAACCCTAGGCCCCTCCGGTGTCTATATAAACCGGAGGGATTAGTCCGTGGAGGCAATCATAATCATACAGGCTAGACATCGAGGGTTTAGCCATTACGATCTCGAGGTAGATCAACTCTTGTAAACCCCATATTCATCCAAGATAATCAAGCAGGAAGTAGGGTATTACCTCCATTGAGAGGGCCCGAACCTGGGTAAACATCGTGTCCCTGTCTCCTGTTACCTTCGATCCTCAGACGCATAGTTCGGGACCCCCTACCCGAGATCTGCCGGTTTTGACACTGACATTGGTGCTTTCATTGAGAGATCCGCTGTGTCGTTGTTAGAAGGTTCGATGGCTCCATCGGTCATCCACAACAAGGCTGCCCTGAGGGAGGTTTTTCTCCCCGGCCAGATGTTTGTGTTCGGCGGCTTCGCACTGCGGGCCAACTCGATTGGCCATCTAGAGCAGATCGACAGCTATGCCCCAGGTCACCAGATTAGTTTAGGAAATCTGGATTATGTTGATGATATCCGAGGAGACTTGATCTTCCAAGGGTTCGCGACCCCAACCTCCGCTCTGGCCTTAGATCCGGAGCGCATCACCAGGTCCAAAGACGGGATTCCCGAGCCCGCCAGACTCTCTACGGCTATTGAGCCTAGTGCGGGAGAGCCGGAGGAAGTAGTATTACCGGCAATCTTCATGAAGCCGGACTCTTCTCTGAACACTGACTCCGAACCCTCGGAGCCAGCATCGTATGAGCTCGGCCAAGGAGTCTCCTTCCTGCCGTACTCCACGGACTCTCCTCCCCCTGGCCAAACCTTGTCTTTAAGCGAGGCTCTGGACTTAATGCGATCCCTCGTCATCACAGAGGGGCAACGTCCGAACTACACCCAACCCGGACTAGGGGTTGAGAGCGGGGAATTTTACGTCCCACCCACCACCCACTTCATAGCCACTGTCGAGGACTTAACCGACATGCTCGATTATGGCTCCGAAGACATCGATGGTATGGACGATGATACCAGAGAAGAGCAGGCCCAAAACCCACCGTTTACCGGACGCTGGACGACCACCTCTTCGTATGACATGTACATGGTGGATACACCCAAAGAGGGTAACGGCGATAATGAGAAAAATCCAGTCGAGGATAAACCTCCTGATATACAACCAAAGCGCCGACATCGGCGGTGCCGCTCTAAATCACGCCGTGGAAAAGACAGCAATACCGGCACCAGAGATAACAACACTCCGGACGACGCCGAAGACCAAGATGACCCCGTCGAGCCAACCTCCGAACAGGACGATCGGGAAGATGGGCAAATTAGCCCTGATGAACATGCTGTAAATGAAGACTCGGAGGATAGTAATTATCTTCCACTCTCTGAGGATGAAGTGAGCCTCGGCGACGAAGACTTTATCGTGCCTGAGGAACCTCTCGAACAGGAGCGCTTTAAGCGCCGGCTAATAGCCACTGCAAGGAGCCTGAAAAGAAGCAGCAGCAGCTTCAAGCTGATCAAGATCTGCTCAACGACAGGTGGACTAATGTCCTGGCAGTCGAGGAATACGGCCTCGGGCGCCCAACCAAGAGTTACCCGAAGCGTAAGCTGCTACCTCAATTCGACGACGACGCGCTGGAGCCGGTACCATCAGCGCGGTCCAAAATAACACGAGCTCTACGCGTAAGGTACGAGATAAACAAATTAGAAAGAACAGGGGATCTCTCTCTCTCTCTCTCACCTATGGAGCCTCCATGGGGTACTGCTCCAGGAAGTCAACCTGCGGCCGGTAGGTCTCGCCGGCGTAGAGCGTCCCCTCCGCCCCCGACACCTCGATGACCCGCCTGTTGCCGTGCCACCCATCATGATTTTCATATTGCCTTTTGCTTGGTATATATAAAACAGATTACGAGAACGAAATCGTATTGCAGCGAAGATAAAAGGTCCGCAGCGGATCAATACTACGGCAGACCGAACGGGGGGACTGGATTGGTCGGGCGGGGAGGAGGGAGCGGGGGAGAGGGAAGGGCGTAGGGGCAGGCACCGCTGGAGGTTGTCCGAGACCTTGTAGGTGAAGCCGCCGGGAGGGCTGGCCTGCCACTCCCCGAGCTCCTTCTGCAGCCGGAGGCACGCGAATCTTGCTCAGCACCTGTGCGCGAACAGCGGGGTTAATTCAGCCGAATCGGGCGCGAGGCGAATCCGGCGGGGCCGCATCGGAAGGGGGATTGGCGAGATTGGACGTGGCCGGCCTGGGGGCGGGGCGGGGGTTAGGGTTTGGTACCTTGCGGGAAGGGGAGGAGGAGGCGGAGCTCGTCATGGTGCGCCGCACGCGGTCTCGCCGAGGCCGGGGGAGGGGGGAAGTGTTGGGTTTCGTAGTAATTTCAAAAAATTTCCTACGCACACGCAAGATCATGTGATGCATAGCAACGAGGGGAAGAGTATTGTCTACGTACCCTACGCAGACCGACTGTGGAAGCGATGACACGACGTAGAGGAAGTAGTCGTACGTCTTCACGATCCAACCGATCAAGCACCGAAACTACGGCACCTCCGAGTTCGAGCACACGTTCAGCTCGATGACGATCCCCGGACTCCGATCCAGCAAAGTGTCGGGGAAGAGTTCCGTCAGCACGACGGCGTGGTGACGATCTTGATGAATTACAGCAGCAGGGCTTCGCCTAAACTCCGCTACAGTATTATCGAGGAATATGGTGGCAGGGGGCACCACACACGGCTAAGGAATCGATCACGTGGATCAACTTGTGTCAACTTGTGTGTTTAGAGGTGCCCCTGCCTCCGTATATAAAGGAGCCAAGGGGGGAGGGTGCGCCGGCCAAGAGGGAGAGGCGCAGGAGGAGTCCTACTCCTACCGGGAGTAGGACTCCCCCCCCAATCCTATTCCAACTAGGATTCCCAAGGGGGAAAGAGGGAGAGGGGTGGCCGGCCACCTCTCCTAGTCCTAATAGGACTAGGGGAAGGGGGGAGGCGCGCAGCCCCCTTGGGCTGCCCCTTTCTCCTTTCCACTAAGGCCCATGATGGCCCATATGGCTCCCGGGGGGTTCCGGTAACCTCCCGGTAACCCGGTAAAATCCCGATTTCACCCGGAACACTTCCGATGTCCAAACATAGACTTCCAATATATCAATCTTTATGTCTCGACCATTTCGAGACTCCTCGTCATGTCCGTGATCACATCCGGGACTTCGAACAACCTTCGGTACATCAAAATGCATAAACTCATAATATAACTGTCATCGTAACCTTAAGCGTGCGGACCCTACGGGTTCGAGAACAATGTAGACATGACCGAGACACGTCTCTGGTCAATAACCAATAGCGGGACCTGGATGCCCATATTGGCTCCTACATATTCTACGAAGATCTTTTATCGGTCAGACCGCATAACAACATACGTTGTTCCCTTTGTCATCGGTATGTTACTTGCCCGAGATTCGATCGTCGGTATCCAATACCTAGTTCAATCTCGTTACCGGCAAGTCTCTTTACTCGTTCCGTAATACATCATCTCACAACTAACATATTAGTTGTAATGCTTGCAAGGCTTATGTGATGTGTATTACCGAGAGGGCCCAGAGATACCTCTCCAACAATCGGAGTGACAAATCCTAATCTCGAAATACGCCAACCCAACATCGACCATTGGAGACACCTGTAGTACTCCTTTATAATCACCCAGTTACGTTGTGACGTTTGGTAGTACCCAAAGTGTTCCTCCGGTAAACGGGAGTTGCATAATCTCATAGTCATAGGAACATGTATAAGTCATGAAGAAAGCAATAGCAACATACTAAACGATCGGGTGCTAAGCTAATGGAATGGGTCATGTCAATCAGATCATTCTACTAATGATGTGACCTCGTTAATCAAATAACAACTCATTGTTCATGGTTAGGAAACATAACCATCTTTGATTAACGAGCTAGTCAAGTAGAGGCATACTAGTGACACTCTGTTTGTCTATGTATTCACACATGTATTATGTTTCCGGTAAATACAATTCTAGCATGAATAATAAACATTTATCATGATTATAAGGAAATAAATAATAACTTTATTATTGCCTCTAGGGCATATTTCCTTCAGTCTCCCACTTGCACTAGAGTCAATAATCTAGATTACACTGTAATGATTCTAACACCCATGGAGCCTTGGTGCTGATCATGTTTTGCTCGTGGAAGAGGCTTAGTCAACGGGTCTGCAACATTCAGATCCGTATGTATCTTGCAAATCTCTATGTCTCCCACCTGGACTAGATCCCGGATGGAGTTGAAGCGTCTCTTGATGTGTTTGGTCCTTTTGTGAAATCTGGATTCCTTTGCTAAGGCAATTGCACCAGTATTGTCACAAAAGATTTTCATTGGACCCGATGCACTAGGTATGACACCTAGATCGGATATGAACTCCTTCATCCAGACTCCTTCATTTGCTGCTTCCGAAGCAGCTATGTATTCCGCTTCACATGTAGATCCCGCTACAACGCTTTGTTTAGAACTGCACCAACTGACAGCTCCACCGTTTAATGTAAACACGTATCCGGTTTGCGATTTAGAATCGTCCGGATCAGTGTCAAAGCTTGCATCAACGTAACCTTTTACGGTGAGCTCTTTGTCACCTCCATATACGAGAAACATATCCTTAGTCCTTTTCAGGTATTTCAGGATGTTCTTGACCGCTGTCCAGTGATCCACTCCTGGATTACTTTGGTACCTCCCTGCTAAACTTATAGCAAGGCACACATCAGGTCTGGTACACAGCATTGCATACATGATAGAGCCTATGGCAGATGCATAGGGAACATCTTTCATATTCTCTCTATCTTCTGCAGTGGTCGGGCATTGAGTCTTACTCAATTTCACACCTTGTAACACAGGCAAGAACCCTTTCTTTGCTTGATCCATTTTGAATTTCTTCAAAATTTTGTCAAGGTATGTGCTTTGTGAAAGTCCAATTAAGCGTCTTGATCTATCTCTATAGATCTTAATGCCTAATATGTAAGCAGCTTCACCGAGGTCTTTCATTGAAAAACTTTTATTCAAGTATCCCTTTATGCTATCCAGAAATTCTATATCATTTCCAATCAGTAATATGTCATCCACATATAATATCAGAAATGCTACAGAGCTCCCACTCACTTTCTTGTAAATACAGGCTTCTCCGAAAGTCTGTATAAAACCAAATGCTTTGATCACACTATCAAAACGTTTATTCCAACTCCGAGAGGCTTGCACCAGTCCATAAATGGATCGCTGGAGCTTGCACACTTTGTTAGCTCCCTTTGGATCGACAAAACCTTCTGGTTGCATCATATACAACTCTTCTTCCAGAAATCCATTCAGGAATGCAGTTTTGACATCCATCTGCCAAATTTCATAATCATAAAATGCGGCAATCGCTAACATGATTCGGACGGACTTAAGCATCGCTACGGGTGAGAAGGTCTCATCGTAGTCAATCCCTTGAACTTGTCGAAAACCTTTTGCGACAAGTCGAGCTTTGTAGACAGTAACATTACCATCAGCGTCAGTCTTCTTCTTAAAGATCCATTTATTCTCAATTGCTTGCCGATCATCGGGCAAGTCAACCAAAGTCCATACTTTGTTCTCATACATGGATCCCATCTCAGATTTCATGGCTTCAAGCCACTTTGCGGAATCTGGGCTCACCATCGCTTCTTCATAGTTCGTAGGTTCATCATGATCTAGTAGCATGACTTCCAGAACAGGATTTCCGTACCACTCTGGCGCGGATCTTACTCTGGTTGATCTACGTGGTTCAGTAGTATCTTGATCTGAAGTTTCATGATCATTATCATTGGCTTCCTCACTAACCGGTGTAGGTGTCACTGAAACAGTTTTCTGTGATGAACTACTCTCCAGTAAGGGAGCAGGTACAGTTACCTCGTCAAGTTCTACTTTCCTCCCACTCACTTCTTTCGAGAGAAACTCCTTCTCTAGAAATGATCCATTCTTAGCAACGAATGTTTTGCCTTCGGATCTGTGATAGAAGGTGTACCCAACAGTTTCCTTTGGGTATCCTATGAATACACATTTCTCCGATTTGGGTTCGAGCTTATCAGGTTGAAGCTTTTTCACATAAGCATCGCAGCCCCAAACTTTAAGAAACGACAACTTTGGTTTCTTGCCAAACCATAGTTCATAAGGCGTCGTCTCAACGGATTTTGATGGTGCCCTATTTAACGTGAATGCGGCCGTCTCTAAAGCATAACCCCAAAATGATAGCGGTAAATCTGTAAGAGACATCATAGATCGCACCATATCTAGTAAAGTACGATTACGACGTTCGGACACACCATTGCGCTGTGGTGTTCCGGGTGGCGTGAGTTGTGAAACTATTCCACAGTTTTTCAAATGTACACCAAACTCGTAACTCAAATATTCTCCTCCACGATCAGATCGTAGAAACTTTATTTTCTTGTTACGATGATTTTCAACTTCACTCTGAAATTCTTTGAACTTTTCAAATGTTTCAGACTTATGCTTCATTAAGTAGATATATCCATATCTGCTCAAATCATCTGTGAAGGTGAGAAAATAACGATATCCGCCACGAGCCTCAATATTCATCGGACCACATACATCGGTATGTATGATTTCCAACAAATCTGTTGCTCTCTCCATAGTACCGGAGAACGGTGTTTTAGTCATCTTGCCCATGAGGCACGGTTCGCAAGTACCAAGTGATTCATAATCAAGTGGTTCCAAAAGTCCATTAGTATGGAGTTTCTTCATGCGTTTTACACCGATATGACCTAAACGACAGTGCCACAAATAAGTTGCACTTTCATTATCAACTCTGCATCTTTTGGTTTCAACATTATGAATATGTGTATTACTACTATCGAGATTCAGTAAGAATAGACCACTCTTCAAGGGTGCATGACCATAAAAGATATTACTCATATAAATAGAACAACCATTATTCTCTGATTTAAATGAATAACCGTCTCGCATTAAACAAGATCCAGATATAATGTTCATGCTCAACGCTGGCACCAAATAACAATTATTTAGGTCTAATATTAATCCCGAAGGTAGATGTAGAGGTAGCGTGCCGACCGCGATCACATCGACTTTGGAACCGTTTCCCACGCGCATCGTCACCTCGTCCTTTGCCAGTGCCCGCTTATTCTGTAGTCCCTGTTTCGAGTTGCAAATATTAGCAACAGAACCAGTATCAAATACCCAGGTGCTACTGCGAGCTCTAGTAAGGTACACATCAATAACATGTATATCATATATACCTTTGTTCACCTTGCCATCCTTCTTATCCGCCAAATACTTGGGGCAGTTCCGCTTCCAGTGACCAGTCTGCTTGCAGTAGAAGCACTCAGTTTCAGGCTTAGGTCCAGACTTGGGTTTCTTATCTTGAGCAGCAACTTGCTTGCTGTTCTTCTTGAAGTTCCCTTTCTTCTTTCCTTTGCCCTTTTTCTTGAAACTAGTGGTTTTGTTAACCATCAACACTTGATGCTCCTTTTTGATTTCTACCTCCGCAGCTTTCAGCATTGCGAAGAGCTCGGGAATAGTCTTGTTCATCCCTTGCATATTATAGTTCATCACGAAGCTCTTGTAGCTTGGTGGCAGTGATTGGAGAATTCTGTCGATGACGCAATCATCCGGAAGATTAACTCCCAATTGAATCAAGTGATTATTATACCCAGACATTTTGAGTATATGCTCACTGACAGAATTGTTCTCCTCCATCTTGCAGCTATAGAACTTATTGGAGACTTCATATCTCTCAATCCGGGCATTTGCTTGAAATATTAACTTCAACTCCTGGAACATCTCATATGCTCCATGACGTTCAAAACGTCGTTGAAGTCCCGATTCTAAGCCGTAAAGCATGGCACACTGAACTATTGAGTAGTCATCAGCTTTGCTCTGCCAGACGTTCATAACATCTGGCGTTGCTCCAGCAGCAGGCCTGGCACCCAGCGGTGCTTCCAGGATGTAATTCTTCTGTGCAGCAATGAGGATAATCCTCAAGTTACGGACCCAGTCCGTGTAATTGCTACCATCATCTTTCAACTTTGCTTTCTCAAGGAACGCATTAAAATTTAACGGAACAACAGCACGAGCCATCTATCTACAATCAACATAAACAAGCAAGATACTATCAGGGACTAAGTTCATGATAAATTTTAAGTTCAATTAATCATATTACTAAAGAACTCCCACTTAGATAGACATCCCTCTAATCCTCTAAGTGATCACGTGATCCAAATCAACTAAACCATAACCGATCATCACGTGAGATGGAGTAGTTTTCAATGGTGAACATCATTATGTTGATCATATCTACTATATGATTCACGCTCGACCTTTCGGTCTCCGTGTTCCGAGGCCATATCTGCATATGCTAGGCTCGTCAAGTTTAACCTGAGTATTCTGCGTGTGCAAAACTGGCTTGCACCCGTTGTAGATGGACGTAGAGCTTATCACACCCGATCATCACGTGGTGTCTGGGCACGACGAACTTTGGCAACGGTGCATACTCAGGGAGAACACTTCTTGATAATTTAGTGAGAGATCATCTTATAATGCTACCGTCAATCAAAGCAAGATAAGATGCATAAAAAGATAAACATCACATGCAATCAATATAAGTGATATGATATGGCCATCATCATCTTGTGCTTGTGATCTCCATCTCCGAAGCACCGTCATGATCACCATCGTCACCGGCGCGACACCTTGATCTCCATCGTAGCATCGTTGTCGTCTCGCCAATCTTATGCTTCCACGACTATCACTACCGTTTAGTAATAAAGTAAAGCATTACATCGCGATTGCATTGCATACAATAAAGCGACAACCATATGGCTCCTGCCAGTTGCCGATAACTTGGTTACAAAACATGATCATCTCATACAATAAAATTCAGCATCATGCCTTGACCATATCACATCACAACATGCCCTGCAAAAACAAGTTAGACGTCCTCTACTTTGTTGTTGCATGTTTTACGTGGCTGCTACGGGCTTAAGTAAGAACCAATCTCACCTACGCATCAAAACCACAACGATAGTTTGTCAAATAGACTCCGTTTTAACCTTCGCAAGGACCGGGCGTAGCCATACTTGGTTCAACTAAAGTTGGAGAGGCAGTCGCCCGCAAGCCATCTCTGTGCAAAGCACGTCGAGGGAACCGGTCTCGCGTAAGCGTACGCGTAAGGTTGGTCCGGGTCGTCTCGTCCAACAATACCGCCGAACCAAAGTATGACATGCTGGTAGGCAGTATGACTTGTATCGTCCACAACTTACTTGTGTTCTACTCGTGCATATAACATCAACATCAATAATCTAGGCTCGGATGCCACTGTTGGGTTTCGTAGTAATTTCAAAAATTTTCCTACGCACACGCAAGATCATGTGATGCATAGCAACGAGGGGAAGAGTATTGTCTACGTACCCTACGCAGACCGACTGTGGAAGCGATGACACGACGTAGAGGAAGTAGTCGTACGTCTTCACGATCCAACCGACCAAGCACCGAAACTACGGCACCTCCGAGTTCGAGCACACGTTCAGCTCGATGACGATCCCCGGACTCCGATCCAGCAAAGTGTCGGGGAAGAGTTCCTTCAGCACGACGGCGTGGTGACGATCTTGATGAATTACAGCAGCAGGGCTTCGCCTAAACTCCGCTACAGTATTATCGAGGAATATGGTGGCAGGGGGCACCGCACACGGCTAAGGAATCGATCACGTGGATCAACTTGTGTCAACTTGTGTGTTTAGAGGTGCCCCTGCCTCCGTATATAAAGGAGCCAAGGGGGGAGGGTGCGCCGGCCAAGAGGGAGAGGCGCAGGAGGAGTCCTACTCCTACCGGGAGTAGGACTCCCCCCCCAATCCTATTCCAACTAGGATTCCCAAAGGGGGAAAGAGGGAGAGGGGTGGCCGGCCACCTCTCCTAGTCCTAATAGGACTAGGGGAAGGGGGGAGGCACGCAGCCCCCTTGGGCTGCCCCTTTCTCCTTTCCACTAAGGCCCATGATGGCCCATATGGCTCCCGGGGGGTTCCGGTAACCTCCCGGTAACCCGGTAAAATCCCGATTTCACCCGGAACACTTCCGATGTCCAAACATAGACTTCCAATATATCAATCTTTATGTCTCGACCATTTCGAGACTCCTCGTCATGTCCGTGATCACATCCGGGACTCCGAACAACCTTCGGTACATCAAAATGCATAAACTCATAATATAACTGTCATCGTAACCTTAAGCGTGCGGACCCTACGGGTTCGAGAACAATGTAGACATGACCGAGACACGTCTCTGGTCAATAACCAATAGCGGGACCTGGATGCCCATATTGGCTCCTACATATTCTACGAAGATCTTTATCGGTCAGACCGCATAACAACATACGTTGTTCCCTTTGTCATCGGTATGTTACTTGCCCGAGATTCGATCGTCGGTATCCAATACCTAGTTCAATCTCGTTACCGGCAAGTCTCTTTACTCGTTCCGTAATACATCATCTCACAACTAACATATTAGTTGTAATGCTTGCAAGGCTTATGTGATGTGTATTACCGAGAGGGCCCAGAGATACCTCTCCAACAATCGGAGTGACAAATCCTAATCTCGAAATACGCCAACCCAACATCGACCATTGGAGACACCTGTAGTACTCCTTTATAATCACCCAGTTACGTTGTGACGTTTGGTAGTACCCAAAGTGTTCCTCCGGTAAACGGGAGTTGCATAATCTCATAGTCATAGGAACATGTATAAGTCATGAAGAAAGCAATAGCAACATACTAAACGATCGGGTGCTAAGCTAATGGAATGGGTCATGTCAATCAGATCATTCTACTAATGATGTGACCTCGTTAATCAAATAACAACTTATTGTTCATGGTTAGGAAACATAACCATCTTTGATTAACGAGCTAGTCAAGTAGAGGCATACTAGTGACACTCTGTTTGTCTATGTATTCACACATGTATTATGTTTCTGGTAAATACAATTCTAGCATGAATAATAAACATTTATCATGATTATAAGGAAATAAATAATAACTTTATTATTGCCTCTAGGGCATATTTCCTTCAGGAAGGTGCGGTGCGGTGCGGGGAATACGTGGGGTGGGGTGGGGTGGGTTGGTGTAGCGGCGGGGTGCGACGCGACGGGGATGCTGATTGCGAAGGAGCTCAAGTGGCCGGCTGGAAAGACTCGCCGCTCAATTCAACGCTTTCTCCTTTTGTGATGAGAAAATATAATAACTTGATGCCTTGTGAACTTCCATGCGTTGGGAGACCTGGTAAAGTGGGCCCGCACCACACGGCCCGGCCCGGCCCGGCCCACGCTTAAACATGTCAGGGATGGCAGGTCCCACCTAGGCACGTTTATAAGTGGGTTGTGTCGTGCCAGCACACGACTCATGTACTAAACGGGCCCGCCCATGGCACGTTTAGTCCTAATGGGCCGCGTGCTATGGATTGTATTTTTGTCTATTTTTGTTTTTTTGCATATTTTTCCCTATAAATATTAGAGGATCTTGCTGTGTCGGCACATGGGTCTGGCCTCACAGCAAGTACCGGTAACCATTCTTGCAATTTTATATGAGGGAGAGGCATGAGCTAACATACTTTCTCTACTTGGATCATATGCACTAATGATTGGAACTCTAGCAAGCATCCGCAACTACTAAAGATCATTAAGGTCGTGAAACCCAACCATAGCATTAAGTATCAAGTCATCTTTATCCCATACGCAACAACCCACCTACTCTGGTTTAAGCTTCTGTCACTCTCGCAACCCACCATAAGCAAATCATGAACATATTGCAACACCCTACAGCGGGGATCCCTCATGTTTGCGCGAGACGGAGGGCACCGTAGGACAGCACCATAAATAAAATAACAATCATACCAACCAAGATCACGCTTAACCCATAGGACAAAACGGATCTACTCAAACATCATAGGATAACCATAGATCACTGGGAAATAATATATGGAGTTGAGCACCATGTTTAAGTAGAGATTACAGTGGATAGAAGGGGTGTTACACCACTTCATAGAGGGGGAGAAAGTTGGTGTCGACGGTAGCAAGATTGTTGATGTAGATCTCCATCACGATCCTCGCCCCGGCGGCACTCCGGCGCCACCAGGAGAGAGGGGGGAAGAGAGCCCCCCTCCTTCTTCTTCATTGGCCTCCCTCCTAGATGGGAGGAGAGTCCCCCCTCTGGTCCATGGCCTCCATGGTGGCAGAGGGGCAGGAGCCCCTCCAAGATTGGATCTCCCTCTCTGTTCTCTTCTGTTTCGCGCTCCCCTGATCTGGCCAAAACCCGTTTCTTATATTTCGGGAGATCCGTAACTCCGATTGCGTTGAGATTTTAACACGATTTTTTTCCGGGTATGAGCTTCCTTGGGCCCGAAGTAGAGCTCCAACCGACATTCGAGGAGGGCACAACCCACCACCACGCGCGAGGGGCCTCTAGCGCGCCCTGGTGTCTTGTGGGCTATGTGGGCCTCCGTTTGCGGTGATTCCAACTCCCAACAATCACATATATTCCAAAATAATTATCCATTAAATTTTATTGCATTTGGACTTCGTTTGATATGGATTTTCAGTGATAGAAAAAACATGCAAAAAACAAAAACAGGCACTGGGCACTGGATCAATAGGTTAGTCCAATAAATCATATAAAAAGTTGCCAAAAATATGTGAAAGTGGTATAATATTGGCATGAAACAATCAAAAAATATAGATACTACGAAGTCGTATCATAGGGTTAGGGCAAAACCTTATCTCGGTTTGACTGATTACATAAACTCGGTGAGACCAATTTCAGTAATAAGCAAACTGAAAGTTGGTCAGGCAAACTCGGTGGGACCGATCGCTCCTCTCGGTGATACCGAAATGTTACGGAAGGGAAACAGAGAGTTTGCACTACGAACTCGGTGGGACAAATTGCTCATTTTGGTGAGACCAAAACATTATGAAGGGAAATAGAGAGTTTGCAATCCCATCTCGGTGAGACCGAAATCCCTATCAGTGAGATCGAACTGATTAGGGTTTCTGGCTATGGCTATGTCAAGTGAACTCGGTGGCGCCGGATGGATCAAATTGGTGGGGCCAAGTTTGACATTAGGTTTAGGACATATTTGGATTTGAGAAAGTGGTTGAGGGATTTGGAGCATATCACTAAGCATTTTGAGCAAGTAGACCATTAAGCAACACCTCATCCCCTTTTAATAGTATTGGCTTTTCCTGTGGACTCAATGTGATCTTGGATCACTAAAAATAGAAACGAAGAGTCTTGAGATTTTGCTAATATTTGTCCTTAGCATTTTGAGGGCCCACATCTCTAGTCCATGACATGCCAATCATTGAACTTTCTGAAATAATCAACTTGAATGGATATTAGTTCAATGAGCTATATGTTGTTATGAGTTACCAAAACCACCCGGGGGATTAGTTGTACTTTCAATCTCCCCCTTTTTGGTAATTGATGACAACATATAGATCAAAGCTTCGACAAATGATAATAAGAATGAGATATATCGTCGCTTTGAGAAGTATGTGATAAGCAAGATCCCCCCCTAAGTTTGTGCATTATACAAAATTTGCTTTTGAATGCAAATGCACAATCGATTAGGATTATGGGTTACTCTTCCATGTCACATACATCTTGGTGGAGCGCTCAAAATGATAGAATATAAATAGCATGCACTCATCACCAAGGCAAACGTGATTGATCATACACAAGTAATAAGATATCATCATTCAAGCACACATTAAAGCATAATATGATCAATCACATGACCATAAGAGTATCTCACACACAAGCACAAATAATGTAGCAACCAAATGAACAAAAGCAAGTAGCAAGAGAGGCAAACAAAAGTAAAACACACACTCTCTCTCGAAGCCTATGATCTATACACTTTCTCCCCCTTTGGCAACAAGTTACCAAAAAGCTGAAAATGCATAGTGCTATGCGGTACTCTAAGCATGATCTCTGGGAGCTCTGGTGTGCGAAGATGGCGTGGAGAGGACAGCATCTGCAAATACTTCTACTGATGTCTGAGGAACTGGAGGGGTTGCAACTGGAGGGGCAACTGGGGCAGTGGCTGCAGGTGCTGAAGTGGTAGCTCTCGTGTCACTGACTGGCACAACTACAGACCTATGTGCTCTGGGCACTCTCTGAAATGCCTCTGTGGTAGCTCTTCCTCTCCTGTCCTCTGCTTCTTTTTGAAGTTGCTCAACTGTGGTCTGAATCTCCGTGACCTTCAAGCCTAGATCATAAATTTTTGTTTCAATGATCCTCTCAAGACTTTCTTGATTTTGAGTCAGGGTGGCTAGCCCTTTCTCAATTCTCACTGTTGCTTCAAGCAGATAACTGAGCTATTCCTGCTTGGTCTTGAGGTTTGCAGCTGAGTCATCTGGCATCTTGGAAGTCTTTGCTGAAGGAAATATGCCCTAGAGGCAATAATAAAGTTATTATTTATTTCCTTATAATCATGATAAATGTTTATTATTCATGCTAGAATTGTATTAACCGGAAACATAATACATGTGTGAATACATAGACAAACATAGTGTCACTAGTATGCCTCTACTTGACTAGCTCGTTTATCAGAGATGGTTATGTTTCCTAGCCATGGACAAAAGAGTTGTCATTTGATTAATGAGGTCACATCATTAGTTGAATGATCTGATTGACATGACCCATTCCATTAGCTTAGCACCTGATCGTTTAGTATGTTGCTATTGCTTTCTTCATGACTTATACATGTTCCTATGACTATGAGATTATGCAACTCCCGTTTGCCGGAGGAACACTTTGGGTGCTACCAAACGTCACAACGTAACTGGGTGATTATAAAGGAGCATTACAGGTGTCTCCAAAAGTAGATGTTGGGTTGGCGTATTTCGAGATTAGGATTTGTCACTCCGATTGTCGGAGAGGTATCTCTGGGCCCTCTCGGTAATGCACATCACATAAGCCTTGCAAGCACTGCAACTAATATGTTAGTTGTGAGATGATGTATTACGGAACGAGTAAAGAGACTTGCCAGTAACGAGATTGAACTAGGTATTGGATACCGACGATCGAATCTCGGGCAAGTAACATACCGATGACAAAGGGAACAACGTATGTTGTTATGCGGTCTGACCGATAAAGATCTTCGCAGAATATGTAGGAGCCAATATGGGCATCCAGGTCCCGCTATTGGTTATTGACCGGAGACGTGTCTCGGTCATGTCTACATTGTTCTCGAACCCGTAGGGTCCGCACGCTTAAGGTTACGATGACAGTTATATTATGAGTTTACATGTTTTGATGTACCAAAGGAGTTCGGAGTCCCGGATGAGATCGGGGACATGACGAGGAGTCTCGAAATGGTCGAGACGTAAAGATTCATATATTGGATGATATGGTTAGGCCAAGGGGTCAAGCCCATGAGGGTTTAGATCGGTGCAAAAGGAGTTTTGCGGAGGCCAGGGGGCCAAACGCCGGAGACCCTGGCGTCTGGCCCTGGGCCAGACGCCAGGGCCCATGGCGTCTGGGCCAGACGCCAAGGATTGTGGCGTTTGGTCCTGGAATCCGAGTGGGACTCTTGCCTTTCGGGAAAAACCGACTTTGAGGAGGCTTTTGCTCCAAGTTTCGACCCCGGGGCTCAACATATAAATAGAGGGGCAGGGCTAGCACCAAAGAGACAACAAGTTGATCCACGTGATCTATTCCTTAGCCGTGTGCGGTGCCCCCTGCCACCATATACCTCGATAATACTGTAGCAGAGTTTAGGCGAAGCCCTGCTGCTGTAATTCATCAAGATCGTCACCACGCCGTCGTGCTGACGGAACTCTTCCCCGACACTTTGCTGGATCGGAGTCCGGGGATCGTCATCGAGCTGAACGTGTGCTCGAACTCGGAGGTGCCGTAGTTTCGGTGCTTGATCGGTTGGATCGTGAAGACGTACGACTACTTCCTCTACGTCGTGTCATCGCTTCCGCAGTCGGTCTGCGTTGGGTACGTAGACACCACTCTCCCCTCGTTGCTATGCATCACATGATCTTGCGTGTGCGTAGGAAATTTTTTGAAATTACTACGAAACCCAACAGTGGCATCCGAGCCTAGGTTATTTATGTTGATGTTATATGCACGAGTAGAACACAAGTGAGTTGTGGACGATACAAGTCATACTGCCTACCAGCATGTCATACTTTGGTTCGGCGGGATTGTTGGACGAGACGACCCGGACCAACCTTACGCGTACGCTTACGCGAGACCGGTTCCCTCGACGTGCTTTGCACATAGATGGCTTGCGGGCGACTGTCTCTCCAACTTTAGTTGAACCGAGTATGGCCATGCCCAGTCCTTGAGAAGGTTAAAACGGAGTCTATTTGACAAACTATCGTTGTGGTTTTGATGCGTAGGTGAGATTGGTTCTTACTTAAGCCCGTAGCAGCCACGTAAAACATGCAACAACAAAGTAGAGGACGTCTAACTTGTTTTTGCAGGGCATGTTGTGATGTGATATGGTCAAGGCATGATGCTGAATTTTATTGTATGAGATGATCATGTTTTGTAACCGAGTTATCGGCAACTGGCAGGAGCCATATGGTTGTCGCTTTATTGTATGCAATGCAATCGCGATGTAATGCTTTACTTTATTACTAAACGGTAGTGATAGTCGTGGAAGCATAAGATTGGCGAGACGACAACGATGCTACGATGGAGATCAAGGTGTCGCGCCGGTGACGATGGTGATCATGACGGTGCTTCGGAGATGGAGATCACAAGCACAAGATGATGATGACCATATCATATCACTTATATTGATTGCATGTGATGTTTATCTTTTTATGCATCTTATCTTGCTTTGATTGACGGTAGCATTATAAGATGATCTCTCACTAAATTATCAAGAAGTGTTCTCCCTGAGTATGCACCGTTGCCAAAGTTCGTCGTGCCCAGACACCACGTGATGATCGGGTGTGATAAGCTCTACGTCCATCTACAACGGGTGCAAGCCAGTTTTGCACACGCAGAATACTCAGGTTAAACTTGACGAGCCTAGCATATGCAGATATGGCCTCGGAACACGGAGACCGAAAGGTCGAGCGTGAATCATATAGTAGATATGATCAACATAAACGATGTTCACCATTGAAAACTACTCCATCTCACGTGATGATCGGACATGGTTTAGTTGATTTGGATCATGTGATCACTTAGATGACTAGAGAGATGTCTGTCTAAGTGGGAGTTCTTTAGTAATATGATTAATTGAACTTAAATTTATCATGAACTTAGTCCTGGTAGTATTTTGCAAATTATGTTGTAGATCAATAGCTCGCGTTGTTGCTTTCATATGTTTATTTTGATATGTTCCTAGAGAAAATTGTGTTGAAAAATGTTAGTAGCAATGATGCGGATTGGATCCTCGATCTGAGGTTTATCCTCATTGCTGCACAGAAAAATTATGTCCTTAATGCACCGCTAGGTGACAGACCTATTGCAGGAGCATATGCAGACGTTATGAACGTTTGGCTAGCTCAATATGATGACTACTTGATAGTTTTGTGCACCATGCTTTATGGCTTAGAATCGGGACTTCAAAGACGTTTTGAACGTCATGGACCATATGAGATGTTCCAGGAGTTGAAGTTAATATTTCAAGCAAATACCCGAGTTGAGAGATATGAAGTCTCCAACAAGTTCTATAGCTAAAAGATGGAGGAGAATCGCTCAACTAGTGAGCATGTGCCCAGATTGTTTGAGTATAACAATCACTTGAATCAAGTGGGAGTTAATCTTCCAGATAAGATAGTGATTAATAGAATTCTCTAGTCACCATCACCAAGTTAGTAGAACTTCATGATGAACTATGATATGCAAGGGATAATGGAAACGATTCCCAAGCTCTTCGTAATGCGGAAATTGACGAAGGTAGAAATCGAGAAAAACATCAAGTGTTGATGGTAGACAAGACCACTAGTTTCAAGAAAAGGGCAGAGGGAAGAAGGGGAACTTCAAGTAGAACGGCAAGCAAGTTGCTGCTCAAGTGAAGAAGCCCAAGTCTGGTCCTAAGCCTGAGACTAAGTGTTTCTACTGCAAAGGGACTGGTCACTGGAAGCGGAACTACCCCAAGTGATTGGCAGATAAGAAGGATGGCAAAGTGAACATAAGTATATTTTATATACATGTTATTGATGTGTACTTTACTAGTGTTTATAGCAACCCCTTAGTATTTGATACTAGTTCAGTTGCTAAGATTAGTAACTCGAAACGGGAGTTGCAGAATAAACAGAGACTAGTTAAGGGTGAAGTGACGATGTGTGTTGGAAGTGGTTCCAAGATTGATATGATCATCATCGCACACTCCCTATACTTTCGGGATTAGTGTTGAACCTGAATAAGTGTTATTTGGTGTTTGCGTTAAGCATGAATATGATTTGATCATGTTTATTGCAATACGGTTATTCATTTAAGTAAGAGAATAAACTGTTGTTCTGTTTACATGAATAAAACCTTATATGGTTACACACCCAATGAAAATGGTTCATTGGATCTCGATCGTAGTGATACACATATTCATAATATTGAAACCAAAAGATGCAAAGTTAATAATGACAGTGCAACTTATTTGTGGCACTGCCGTTTAGGTCATATCGGTGTAAAGCGCATGAAGAAACTCCATGCTGATGGGATTTTGGAATCACTTGATTATGAATCACTTGATGCTTGCGAACCATGCCTCATGGGCAAGATGACTAAAACTCCGTTCTCCGGAACAATGGAGCGAGCAACAGATTTGTTGGAAATCATACATACTGATGTATGTCATCCGATGAATATTAAGGCTCGCGACAAGTATCATTATTTTCTGACCTTCACAGTTGATTTGAAGCAGATATGAGTATATCTACTTGATGAAACACAAGTCTGAAACATTTGAAAAGTTCAAAGAATTTCAGAGTGAAGTAGAGAATCATCGTAGCAAGAAAATAAAAGTTTCTACGATATGATCGCAGAAGTAAAATATTTGAGTTACGAGTTTGGTCTTCAATTAAAACAATGTGGAATAGTTTCACAAATTCATGCCACCTGGAACACCACATCATAATGGTGTGTCCGAACGTCATAACCGTACTTTATTGGATATAGTACAATCCATGATGTTTCTTACCGATTTACCAATATCGTTTTGGGATCATGCATTAGAGATAGCTGCATTCACGTTAAATAGGGCACCATCTAAATCCGTTGAGACGACACGATATGAACTGTGGTTTAGCAAGAAACCAAATTTGTCGTTTCTTAAAGTTTGGGGTTGCGATGCTTATGTGAAAAAGTTTCATCCTGATAAGCTCAAACCCTAAACGAAAAAGTGCGTCTTCATAGAATACCCAAAGGAAATTGTTGGGTACACCTTCTATCACAGATCCGAAGGCAAGACATTCGTTGCTAAAATGGATCCTTTCCAGAGAAGGAGTTTCTCTCGAAAGAAGTGAGTGGGAGGAAAGTAGAACTTGACGAGGTAACTGTACCTGCTCCCTTACTGGAAAGTAGTTCATCACAGAAAACTGTTTCAGTGACACCTACACCAGTTAGTGAGGAAGCCAATGATAATGATCATGAAACTTCAGATCAAGATACTACTGAACCTCGTAGATCAACCAGAGTAAGATCCGCACCAGAATGGTACGGTAATCCTATTCTGGAAGTCATGATACTAGATCATGATGAACCTACGAACTATGAAGAAGCGATGGTGAGCCCAGATTCCGCAAAGTGGCTTGAAGCCATGAAATCTGAGATGGGATCCATGTATGAGAACAAAGTATGGACTTTGGTTGACTTGCCCGATGATCGGCAAGCAATTGAGAATAAATGGATCTTTAAGAAGAAGACTGACGCTGATGGTAATGTTACTGTCTACAAAGCTCGACTTGTCGCAAAAGGTTTTCGGCAAGTTCAAGGGATTGACTACGATGAGACCTTCTCACCCGTAGCGATGCTTAAGTCCGTCCGAATCATGTTAGCAATTTCCGCATTTTATGATTATGAAATTTGGCAGATGGATGTCAAAACTGCATTCCTGAATGGATTTCTGGAAGAAGAGTTGTATATGATGCAACCGGAAGGTTTTGTCGATCCAAAGGGAGCTAACAAAGTGTGCAAGCTCCAGCGATCCATTTATGGACTGGTGCAAGCCTCTCGGAGTTGGAATAAACGTTTTGATAGTGTGATCAAAGCATTTGGTTTTATACAGACTTTTGGAGAAGCCTGTATTTACAAGAAAGTGAGTGGGAGCACTACAGCATTTCTGATTAGTATATGTGAGTGACATATTGTTGATCAGAAATGATGTAGAATTTTTCTGCAAAGCATAAAGGAGTGTTTTAAAGGAGTTCTTTAAAAAGAAAAGACCTCAGTAAAAGCTACTTACATATTGAGCATCAAGATCTATTGAGATAGATCAAGACACTTGATAAGATTTTCAATGAGTACATACCTTGGCAAGATTTTGAAATAGTTCAAAATGGAACAGTAAAAGAAGGAGTTCTTGCCTGTGTTGCAAAGGTATGAAATTGAGTAAGACTCAAATCCCGACCACAACAGAAAATAGAAAGAGAATGAAAAGTCATTCCCTATGCCTTAGTCATAGGTTCTATAAAGTATGCTATGCTATGTACCAGACCTATTGTATACCTTGCTCTAAATTTGGCAAGGGAGTACAATAGTGATCTAAGAGTAGATCACTGGACATTGGTCAAGAATATCCTTAGTAATGACTAAGGAGATGTTTCTCGATTATGGAGGTGATAAAAGAGTTTGTTGTAAAAGTTACATCAGTGCAAACTTTTACACTGATCCAGATGACTCTAAGTCTCAACCTGGATACATATTGAAAGTGGGAGCAATTAGCTAGAGTAGCTCCGTGCAGAGCATTGTGGACATAAAATATTTGCAAAATACATACGGATCTGAATGTGACAGACCCGTTGACTAAGCTTCTCTCACGAGCAAAACATGATCACACCTTAGTACTCTTTGGGTGTTAATCACATAGCGATGTGAACTAGATTATTGACTCTAGTAAACCCTTTGGGTGTTGGTCACATGATGATGTGAACTATGGGTGTTAATCATATACAGATATGAATATTGGTGTTAAATCACATGACGATGTGAACTAGATTATTGACTCTAGTGCAAGTGGGAGACTGAAGGAAATATGCCCTAGAGGCAATAATAAAGTTATTATTTATTTCCTTATAATCATGATAAATGTTTATTATTCATGCTAGAATTGTATTAACCGGAAACATAATACATGTGTGAATACATAGACAAACATAGTGTCACTAGTATGCCTCTACTTGACTAGCTCGTTTATCAGAGATGGTTATGTTTCCTAGCCATGGACAAAAGAGTTGTCATTTGATTAATGAGGTCACATCATTAGTTGAATGATCTGATTGACATGACCCATTCCATTAGCTTAGCACCTGATCGTTTGGTATGTTGCTATTGCTTTCTTCATGACTTATACATGTTCCTATGACTATGAGATTATGCAACTCCCGTTTGCCGGAGGAACACTTTGGGTGCTACCAAACGTCACAACGTAACTGGGTGATTATAAAGGAGCATTACAGGTGTCTCCAAAAGTAGATGTTGGGTTGGCGTATTTCGAGATTAGGATTTGTCACTCCGATTGTCGGAGAGGTATCTCTGGGCCCTCTCGGTAATGCACATCACATAAGCCTTGCAAGCACTGCAACTAATATGTTAGTTGTGAGATGATGTATTACGGAACGAGTAAAGAGACTTGCCAGTAACGAGATTGAACTAGGTATTGGATACCGACGATCGAATCTCGGGCAAGTAACATACCGATGACAAAGGGAACAATGTATGTTGTTATGCGGTCTGACCGATAAAGATCGTCGCAGAATATGTAGGAGCCAATATGGGCATCCAGGTCCCGCTATTGGTTATTGACCGGAGACGTGTCTCAGTCATATCTACATTGTTCTCGAACCCGTAGGGTCCGCACGCTTAAGGTTACGATGACAGTTATATTATGAGTTTACATGTTTTGATGTACCGAAGGAGTTCGGAGTCCCGGATGAGATCGGGGACATGACGAGGAGTCTCGAAATGGTCGAGACGTAAAGATTCATATATTGGATGATATGGTTAGGCCAAGGGGTCAAGCCCATGAGGGTTTAGATCGGTGCAAAAGGAGTTTTGCGGAGGCCAGGGGGCCAAATGCCGGAGACCCTGGCGTCTGGCCCTGGGCCAGACGCCGGGGCCCATGGCGTCTGGGCCAGACGCCAAGGATTGTGGCATTTGGTCCTGGAGTCCGAGTGGGACTCTTGCCTTTCGGGAAAAACCGACTTTGAGGAGGCTTTTGCTCCAAGTTTCGACCCCGGGGCTCCACATATAAATAGAGGGGCAGGGCTAGCACCAAAGAGACAACAAGTTGATCCACGTGATCTATTCCTTAGCCGTGTGCGGTGCCGCCTGCCACCATATACCTCGATAATACTGTAGCAGAGTTTAGGCGAAGCCCTGCTGCTGTAATTCATCAAGATAGTCACCACGCCGTCGTGCTGACGGAACTCTTCCCCGACACTTTGCTGGATCGGAGTCCGGGGATCGTCATCAAGCTGAACGTGTGCTCGAACTCGGAGGTGCCGTAGTTTCAGTGCTTGATCGGTTGGATCGTGAAGACGTACGACTACTTCCTCTACGTCGTGTCATTGCTTCCGCAGTCGGTCTGCGTTGGGTACGTAGACAACACTCTCCCCTCGTTGCTATGCATCACATGATCTTGCGTGTGCGTAGGAAATTTTTTGAAATTACTACGAAACCCAACAGTGGCATCCGAGCCTAGGTTATTTATGTTGATGTTATATGCACGAGTAGAACACAAGTGAGTTGTGGACGATACAAGTCATACTGCCTACCAGCATGTCATACTTTGGTTCGGCGGGATTGTTGGACGAGACGACCCGGACCAACCTTACGCGTACGCTTACGCGAGACCGGTTCCCTCGACGTGCTTTGCACATAGATGGCTTGCGGGCGACTGTCTCTCCAACTTTAGTTGAACCGAGTATGGCTACGCCCGGTCCTTGAGAAGGTTAAAACAGAGTCTATTTGACAAACTATCGTTGTGGTTTTGATGCGTAGGTGAGATTGGTTCTTACTTAAGCCCGTAGCAGCCACGTAAAATTTGCAACAAACAAAGTAGAGGACGTCTAACTTGTTTTTGCAGGGCATGTTGTGATGTGATATGGTCAAGGCATGATGCTGAATTTTATTGTATGAGATGATCATGTTTTGTAACCGAGTTATCGGCAACTGGCAGGAGCCATATGGTTGTAGCTTTATTGTATGCAATGCAATCGCCCTATAATGCTTTACTTTATCACTAAGAGGTAGCGATAGTTGTAGAAGCATAAGATTGGCGAGACGACAACGATGCTACGATGGAGATCAAGGTGTCGCGCCGGTGACGATGGTGATCATGATGGTGCTGCGGAGATGGAGATCACAAGCACAAGATGATGATGGCCATATCATATCACTTATATTGATTGCATGTGATGTTTATCTTTTTATGCATCTTATCTTGCTTTGATTGACGGTAGCATTATAAGATGATCTCTCACTAAATTATCATAGTAAAAGTGTTCTCCCTGAGTATGCACCGTTGCGAAAGTTCTTCGTGCTGAGACACCACGTGATGATCGGGTGTTATAGGCTCTACGTTCAAATACAACGGGTGCAAAACAGTTGCACACGCGGAATACTCAGGTTTAACTTGGCGAGCCTGGCATATAACAGATATGGCCTCGGAACACAGAGACAGAAAGGTCGAGCGTGAATCATATAGTAGATATGATCAACATAGTGATGTTCACCATTGAAACTACTCCATCTCACGTGATGATCGGACATGGTTTAGTTAATTTGGATCACGTGATCACTTAGAGGATTAGAGAGATGTCTATCTAAGTGGGAGTTCTTAAGTAATATGATTAATTGAACTTAAATTTATCATGAACTTAGTCCCTGATAGTATCTTGCTTGTTTATGTTGATTGTAGATAGATGGCTCGTGCTGTTGTTCCGTTGAATTTTAATGCGTTCCTTGAGAAAGCAAAGTTGAAAGATGATGATAGCAATTACACGGACTGGATCCGTAACTTGAGGATTATCCTCATTGCTGCACAGAAGAGTTACGTCCTGGATGCATCGCTAGGTGCCAGGCCTGCTGCTGGAGCAACACCAGATGTTATGAACGTCTGGCAGAGCAAAGCCGATGACTACTCTATAGTTCAGTGTGCCATGCTTTACGGCTTAGAACCGGGACTTCAACGACGGTTTGAGAACCATGGAGCATATGAGATGTTCCAGGAGTTGAAGTTGATATTCCAACAGAATGCCCGGATTGAGAGATATGAGGTCTCCAATAAGTTCTATAGCTGCAAGATGGAAGAGAATGGGTCTGTCAGTGAGCACATACTCAGAATGTCTGGGTATTATAATCACTTGAGTCAACTGGGAGTTAATCTTCCGGATGATTGTGTCATTGACAGAATTCTTCAATCACTGCCACCAAGCTACAAAGGCTTCGTGATGAACTATAATATGCAAGGGTTAGATAAGACTATGCCCGAGCTCTTTGCAATGCTAAAAGCTGCGGAGGTAGAAATCAAAAAGGAGCATCAAGTGTTGATGGTCAATAAGACCACTAGTTTCAAGAAAAAGGGCAAAGGAAAGAAGAAGGGGAACTTCAAGAAGAACAGCAAACAAGTTGCTGCTCAAGAGAAGAAACCCAAGTCTGGACCTAAGCCTGAAACTAAGTGCTTCTACTGCAAGCAGACTGGTCACTGGAAGCGGAACTGCCCCAAGTATCTGGCGGACAAGAAGGATGGCAAGGTGAACAAAGGTATATGTGATATACATGTTATTGATGTGTACCTTACTAATGCTCGCAGTAGCACCTGGGTATTTGATACTGGTTCTGTTGCTAATATTTGCAACTCGAAACAGGGACTACGGATTAAGCGAAGATTGGTTAAGGACGAGGTGACGATGCGCGTGGGAAATGGTTCCAAAGTCGATGTGATCGCGGTCGGCACGCTACCTCTACATCTACCTTCGGGATTAGTATTAGACCTAAATAATTGTTATTTGGTGCCTGCGTTGAGCATGAACATTATATCTGGATCTTGTTTGATGCGAGACGGTTATTCATTTAAACCAGAGAATAATGCTTGTTCTATTTATATGAGTAATATCTTTTATGGTCATGCACCCTTGAAGAGTGGTCTATTTTTGATGAATCTCGATAGTAATGATACACATATTCATAGTGTTGAAGCCAAAAGATGCAGAGTTGATAATGATAGTGCAACTTATTTGTGGCACTGCCGTTTAGGTCATATCGATGTAAAGCGCATGAAGAAACTCCATGCTGATGGACTTTTGGAGTCACTTGATTATGAATCACTTGGCACTTGCGAACCGTGCCTCATGGGCAAGATGACTAAAACACCGTTCTCCGGTACTATGGAGAGAGCAACAGATTTATTGGAAATCATACATATAGATGTATGTGGTCCAATGAATGTTGAGGCTCGTGGCGGATATCGTTATTTTCTCACCTTCACAGATGATTTGAGCAGATATGGGTATATCTACTTAATGAAACATAAGTCTGAAACGTTTGAAAAGTTCAAAGAATTTCAGAGTGAAGTTGAAAATCATCGTAACAAGAAAATAAAGTTTCTACAATCAGATCGTGGAGGAGAATATTTGAGTTACGAGTTTGGTCTACACTTAAAGCAATGCGGAATAGTTTCGCAACTCACGCCACCCGGAACACCACAGCGAAATGGTGTGTCCGAACGTCGTAATCGCACTTTACTAGATATGGTGCGATCTATGATGTCCCTTACAGATTTACCGCTATCGTTTTGGGGTTATGCTCTAGAGACGGCCGCATTCACGTTAAATAGGACACCGTCAAAATCCGTTGAGACGACGCCTTATGAACTATGGTTTAGCAAGAAACCAAAGTTGTCGTTTCTTAAAGTTTGGGGCTGCGAGGCTTATGTGAAAAAACTTCAACCTGATAAGCTCGAACCCAAATCGGAGAAATGTGTCTTCATAGGATACCCAAAGGAGACAGTTGGGTACACCTTCTATCACAGATCCGAAGGCAAGACATTTGTTGCTAAATTCGGAGTTTTTCTAGAAAAGGAGTTTCTCTCGAAAGAAGTGAGTGGGAGGAAAGTAGAACTTGATGAGGTAACTGTACCTGCTCCCTTACTGGAAAGCAGTACATTACAGAAATCTGTTTCTGTAGCACCTACACCAGTTAGTGAGGAAGATAATGATATTGATCATGAATCTTCAGATCAAGTTACTACAGAACCTCGTAGATCAACCAGAGTAAGATCCGCACCAGAGTGGTACGGCAATCCTGTTCTGGAAGTCATGCTACTAGATCATGATGAACCTACGAACTATGAAGAAGCGATGGTGAGCCCAGATTCCACAAAATGGCTGGAGGCCATGAAATCTGAGATGGGATCCATGTATGAAAACAAATTATGGACTTTGGTTGACTTGCCCGAGGGTCGGCAAGCAATAGAGAACAAGTGGATCTTTAAGAAGAAGACTGACGCCGACGGTAATGTTACTGTGTACAAAGCTCGACTTGTCGCAAAGGGTTTTCGACAAGTTCAAGGGATTGACTACGATGAGACCTTCTCACCCGTAGCGATGCTTAAGTCTGTCCGAATCATGTTAGCAATTGCCGCATTTTATGATTATGAAATTTGGCAAATGGATGTAAAAACTGCATTCCTGAATGGGTTTCTGGAAGAAGAGTTGTATATGATGCAACCAGAAGGTTTTATCGATCCAAAGGGAGCTAACAAAGTGTGCAAGCTCCAGCGATCCATTTATGGACTGGTGCAAGCATCTCGGAGTTGGAATAAACGTTTTGATAGTGTGATCAAAGCATTTGGGTTTGTACAGACTTTTGGAGAAGCCTGTATTTACAAGAAAGTGAGTGGGAGCTCTGTAGCATTTCTGATATTATATGTGGATGACATATTGTTGATTGGAAATGATATAGAATTTCTGGAAAGCATAAAGGGATACTTGAACAAGAGTTTTTCAATGAAAGACCTCGGTGAAGCTGCTTACATATTGGGCATTAAGATCTATAGAGATAGATCAAGACGCTTAATTGGACTTTCACAAAGCACATACCTTGACAAGATTTTGAAGAAGTTCAAAATGGATCAAGCAAAGAAAGGGTTCTTGCCTGTATTACAAGGTGTGAAGTTGAGTAAGACTCAATGCCCGACCACCGCAGAAGATAGAGAGAAGATGAAAGATGTTCCCTATGCTTCAGTCATAGGCTCTATCATGTATGCGATGCTGTGTACCAGACCTGATGTGTGCCTTGCTATAAGTTTAGCAGGGAGGTACCAAAGTAATCCAGGAGAGGATCACTGGACAGTGGTCAAGAATATCCTGAAGTACCTGAAAAGGACTAAGGAAATGTTTCTCGTATATGGAGGTGATAAAGAGCTCATCGTAAAAGGTTACGTTGATGCAAGCTTTGACACTGATCTGGACGATTCGAAATCGCAAACCGGATACGTATTTACATTAAACGGTGGAGCTGTCAGTTGGTGCAGTTCTAAACAAAGCGTCGTGGCGGGATCTACATGTGAAGCGGAATACAAAGCTGCTTCGGAAGCAGCAAATGAAGGAGTCTGGATGAAGGAGTTCATATCCGATCTAGGTGTCATACCTAGTTCATCGGGACCAATGAAAATCTATTGTGATAATACTGGAGCAATTGCCTTGGCGAAGGAATCCAGATTTCACAAGAGAACAAAGCACATCAAGAGACGCTTCAATTCCATCCGGGATTTAGTCCAGGTGGGAGACATAGATATTTGCAAGATACATACGGATCTGAATGTAGCAGACCCGTTGACTAAGCCTCTTCCACGGGCAAAACATGATCAGCACCAAGACTCCATGGGTGTTAGAATCATTACTGTGTAATCTAGATTATTGACTCTAGTGCAAGTGGGAGACTGAAGGAAATATGCCCTAGAGGCAATAATAAAGTTATTATTTATTTCCTTACATATCATGATAAATGTTTATTATTCATGCTAGAATTGTATTAACCGGAAACATAATACATGTGTGAATACATAGACAAACAGAGTGTCACTAGGATGCCTCTACTTGAATAGCTTGTTAATCAAAGATGGTTAAGTTTCCTAACCATAGACAAAGGAGTTGTCATTTGATTAACAAGGTCACATCATTAGTTGAATGATCTGATTGACATGACCCATTCCATTAGCTTAGCACCCGATCATTTAGTATGTTGCTATTGCTTTTATCCATGACTTATACATGTTCCTTTGACTATGAGATTATGCAACTCCCATTTACCGTAGGAACACTTTGTGTGCTACCAAACGTCACAACGTACCTGGGTGATTATAAAGGTGCTCTACAGGTGTCTCCGAAAGTATTTGTTGGGTTGGCGTATTTCGAGATTAGGATTTGTCACTCCGAATGTCGGAGAGGTATCTCAGAGCCTTCTCGGTAATGCACATCATATAAAGCCTTGCAAGCATTGCAACCAATGAGTTGGTTGCAGGATGATGTATTACGGAACGAGTAAAGAGACTTGCCGGTAACGAGATTGAACTAGGTATTGGATACCAACGATCGAATCTCGGGCAAGTAACATACCGATGACAAAGGGAACAACGTATGTTGTTATGCGGTCTGACCGATAAAGATCTTCGTAGAATATGTAGGAACCAATATGGGCATCCAGGTCCCGCTATTGGTTATTGACCGGAGACGTGTCTCGGTCATGTCTACATTGTTCTCGAACCGTAGGGTCCGCACGCTTAAGGTTACGATGATAGTTATTATGAGTTTATGCATTTTGATGTACCGAAGGAGTTCGGAGTCCCGGATGTGATCACGGACATGACGAGGAGTCTCGAAATGGTCGAGACATAAAGATTGATATATTGGCAGCCTACATTTGGATATCGGAAGTGTTCCGAGTGAAATCGGGATTTTACCGGAGTACCGGGAGGTTACCGGAACCCCCCGGGAATCATATGGGCCTTAGTGGGCTTTAGTGGAAAGGAGAAAGGGGCAGCCCTAGGTGGCCACGCGCCTCTCCCCCCTCCCCTAGTCCTATTAGGACTAGGAGAAGGTGGCCGGCCCCCTCTCTCTCTTTCCCCCCTCCGACGAATCCTATTCCAACTAGGATTGGGGGGGGGGGGAATCCTACTCACGGAGGGAGTAGGACTCCCTGGCGCGCCTCTCCTTGGCCGGCCAGCCCCTCCCCTTGGCTCCTTTATATACGGGGGCAGGGGGGCACCCTAGAACACACAAGTTGATCCTTGAGATCGTTCCTTAGCCGTGTGCGGTGCCCCCTTCCACCAAATTCCACCTCGGTCATATCGTTGCAGTGCTTAGGCGAAGCCCTGCGCCGGTAACACATCAAGATCGTCACCACGCCGTTGTGCTGACGGAACTCTTCCCCGACGCTTTGCTGGATCGGAGCCCGGGGATCGTCATCGAGCTGAACGTGTGCTAAGAACTCGGAGGCGCCGGAGTAACGGTGCTGGAGTCGGTTGGATCGCGAGGAGGACGTACGACTACTTCCTCTACATTGTGTCAACGCTTCCGCTTCGGTCTACAAGGGTACGTGGACAAGACTCTCCCCTCTCGTTGCTATGCATCACCATGATCTTGCGTGTGCGTAGGAAATTTTTTGAAATTACTACGTTCCCCAACAAATCACAACATACATACTATCAAAATATCGAACACATATCAGGTTCACATGATTACTTGCAACATGATTTCTCCCGTGACCTCAAGAACAAAAGTAAATACTCACAAATGATAAACATGCTCAAGATCAGAGGGGTATTAAATAGCATATTGGATCTAAACATATAATCTTCCACCAAATAAACCATATAGTAATCAACCACAAGATGTAATCAACACTACTAGTCACCCACAAGCACCAATCTATAGTTCCGGTAACAAGATTCAACACAAGAGATGAACTAGGGTTTGAGATGAGATGGTGTTGTTGAAGATGTAGATGGAGATTGCCCTCCCCAAGATGGGAGAGTTGTTGGTGATGATGATGACGATGATTTCCCCCTCTGGGAGGGAAGTTCCCCCAGCGGAATCGCTCCACCGGAGGGCAAAAGTGCTCCTGCCCAAGTTCCTCTCGAGGCAGCGGCGCTCCGTCCCGGAAGTCCTCTCCTTATTTTTTCTAGGTCAAAATAACTTATATACCAGAAGATGGGCACCAGAGGTGGGCCTGGGTGAGCACAACCCACCAGGGCACGCCTTGGCTCCCTGGCGCGCCCAGGTGGGTTGTGCCCACCTGGTGGGCCCCCCTCTGGTAGTTATTTGCTCCAATAATTTTCAAATATTCCTTAAAAATCCTCGTGAAGTTTCAGCTCATTTGGAGTTGTGTAGATTGTAGAATAGGTAGCCTGACGTAGCTTTTTCAGGTCCAGATTTCCAGCTGCCAGAATTCTCCCTCTTTGTGTATACCTTGCACATTATGAGAGAAAAGGCATTAGAGTTACTCCAAAAAGCATTATTATGGATAAAAACATTATAAATAACAGTAAGAAAACATGATGCAAAATGGATGTATCAACTCCCCCAAGCTTAGACCTCGCTTGTCCTCAAACAAAAACCGAGATTGAAAACATGTCCACATGCTTTGAAAGAGAGGTGTCGATAAAACAAAATACAGGCATAGAAGCATCATGTTGATTATTATAACAGCAAAATTAATCATAAGACTTTTATCATAGAACTTTTATCTTATACTTCTCATGAATAAGTGACAATTCATCACACAATTGAAGTACAAAGAAAAAACTCTATTATAAACCAACAAATTATGATCTCAATCAACTTTGCAACTACAATTCATCATCTTTTCAGAAAGGGTCATGTATCGGAGCCTTTAGGCAAGTCCACATACTCAACCATCATATAGTCTTCTATGATTGCTAACACTCACCGCGTACACATGAGCAAAACGTTTCAACCGGAAACATAGGAAGATAGGGGCTTATAGTTTCGCCTCCCAACATACTCACCTCAAGGGTGATGTCAACAATAATAACTCATGCTATCTATATTCAGCTGGACATATGTGCCTAGATCTTTCCTCACCACATGATGCTTTCCAAAGGAGAAAAATAAAAAGAATAGAAGGAAAACTTTGACTCTTTGCATAAAAGTAAAAGATAGGCCCTTCGCAGAGGGAAGCAGAGGTTGCCATGCGCTTATTTGTTTGTATGCTCAACCCCTTAGTGCAAAAGAACGTCACATTGCATTGCCCCTTATGATAGCGACCTTTATTATGCAGTCTGTCACTTTTATTCTTCACCATCACAAGTTCGTGCAACGCTCAATTTTCTCTTACACTAAATGATCTCACACTTTTAGAAGCAATTTTTATTGCCTTTTTGCACGATGACAACTTACTTGAGGGATCTTGCTCAATCCCTAGGTAGGTATGGTGGACACTTGAAAAATAAGATTTGGGTTTAAGGGTTTTTGGATGCACATCCCTACTTAGTGCAGAATTTTTGGCTAGCAAAGATAGGGGGCAAGCATCACATGTTGAAGGATCTATGACAATATGACTTCTATGTGAATATAAACAAACATAAACCATTAAGTTGTCTTCCTTGTCCAACGTCAACAATTTTAGCATGTAATATTTTGATGAGGGCTCACAATCACAAAAGATTTCTAGGATAGTATATTTATATGTGAATCTTCTCTTCCCTTATTAATTCTTTCATGAGTTGCATCATTGACTAATGCTATGTTTGTCAATCTCTAATAAAATTTTCTACTTAAACTTTCCTTATGTGGTGCCATCACCTACCATAGGATTATTATATAATCTTTTCGTTATTTATTTCCTTTCTCTTTTTCTTTTTTTATTTCTTTTCTTTTATTTGCAATACGAAAGTAAAGAAAGAAAAAACTCAAACTAAACTTTTATTATATAACTTGCACACGATTAGAAGGATAGATCACTAAGCAAACTCTCAAAGAAGAAAGGATCGAACTAATTTTTATTCATCTAAAGCAAAATATCGAACTAAAATAAGTAAAAGTAATAAGATAGCGGGATGATACGATACCGGGGCACCTCCGCCAAGCTTGGCGGAAGCCAAAAGGAGTGGCCATACCCGATACTCAATTCTCCTTTGGTGATGAAGAAGAAGGTGGTGTTGAAGAAGAAGAGATCTTGTCCTCAGATTTCCAAGGCAGTGGTCCACCATCATAAGAGGAGGAGTGAGTCTCACAGGTCCTGCAACTAGCAGCCAAACTCATACCATTAAACCTCGCCTCATATTGAAAGACTTGGTTTTGAAGATCATAGATCTGGCTTTGGAGAAAGTTGATTTTCTCATTGAGGGTGAAGATGATGTCCTTCATGGCCTTGCCATCCACCTTGAGATCACGGTAAAGGTCCGTGATCATGAGGTGATTGGCATTGAGCCCACGCTCCACCATCCCCTTGCACCGGAAGACTTCCTGCTCCATGGCTTCAATCTTGGCCTCCATGGTTCCCGTGCCCTTGGGACCTTGCTCATCGCGGATGTACAGCACCCCCTCATGCATCTGGATGGTTTGAGGGCACTGCACCACCTCCCACAGATATGGGTTGATGACGATCTTGAAGAACTTGTCCTTGGAGGGACTTGAAGAGGCCATGGTAGATGTGATCTGACAGAAAACAGCAAGAAAAGAGAACAGAGGATTTCACCGCGGTACGGTGATCAACAGGTTCGGAAAGTATATATAATTTTTTTATCTTGGAGGACAAGCATACAGTAGAAAAACAGATTACGGAAGGTGTCCCAGGTGGGCACAACCCACCTGGGCGCGCCAGGCAAGCCTGGCGCCTGGCGCGCCCTGGTGTCTTGTGCCCACCAGGGTACGCTTCCCGGAAGTTTCTTTATTTCCTAATTTTTTAAATATTCCAAAACTGATAAAAAATATTTTTGCGGATTTTTCGGAGTCTGTTTACTTACCGTATCACGTACCTCCATATTTTCACGATTCTGGAGTGTTCCGGAAGGACTCTTTTATGTGTTCTTCCGGTGTCAAAGTTTGGATAATATTACTTTCAACATTAATGGGCGTACCTGAGATATAATGTTTTATTCGTTGCCCATTGACAACCTTCGGGTTAGTACCTTCAAAATTATTTATTTTGATGGCTCCAGACCGATAAACCTCCTCGATGACATATGGGCCTTCCCATTTTGAAAGGAGTTTTCCTGCAAAGAATATGAAAGGAGAGTTGTACAAAATAACATATTATCCGACTTTAAGCTCACACTTTTGGATTCTTTTGTCATGCCATCTTTTAACCTTTTCTTTGAATAATTTTGCATTTTCATAAGCTTGGGTTCTCCATTCATCTAATGAGCTAATATCAAATAACCTCTTTTCACCGACAAGTTTGAAATCGTAATTAAGTTCTTTGATTGCCCAATATGCTTTATGTTCTAACTCAAGAGGCAAATGACAAGCTTTTCCATAAACCATTTTATAAGGAGACATACCCATAGGATTTTTATATGATGTTCTATAAGCCCAAAGTGCATCATCTAATTTCTTAGACCAATTCTTCCTGGACCTATTGCCAGTCTTTTGAAAAATTAATTTTATTTCTCTATTGCTAAGTTCAACTTGACCACTAGACTGAGGATGATAGGGTGATGCAATTCTTTGGTTAACATCATACTTAGCAAACATTTTACAAAAAGCACCATGAATAAAGTGTGAGCCACCATCAGTCATTAAATATCTAGGGACTCCAAACCTTGGGAAAATAACTTCCTTAAGCATTTTAATAGAGGTGTTGTGATCAACACTACTGGTTGGATTAGCTTCTACCCATTTAGTAACATAGTCAACAGCAACCAAAATATGTGTATACCCATTAGAGGAATGAAAAGGTCCCATGTAATCAAATCCCCAAACATCAAATGGTTCAACAACAAGTGAGTAATTCATAGGCATTTCTTGTTGCTTACCGATATTACCTATTCTTTAACATTCATCACAAGATAAGATGAACTTACAGGCATCCTTGAAGAGAGTAGGGCAATAAAATCCAGACTGCAATACCTTATGAGCAGTTCTATCTCCAGCATGATGCCCTCCATAAGCTTCAGAGTGACATTTCCGTAGGATTTGTCCCTGCTCATGCTCAGGTACACAATGTCTGATAATACCATCTACTCCTTCTTTATAAAGATGTGGGTCATCCCAAAAGTAATGTCTTAAATCATAGAAGAATTTTTTCTTTTGTTGGTAAGTAAAGCTAGGCGGTAAATATTTAGCAACAATGTAATTAGCATAATTAGCATACCAAGGAGTACTGTGAGCAAAATTTATTGCAGCTAACTGATCATCAGGAAAACTATCATCAATAGGTAGTGGGTCATCAAGCACATTTTCAAGTCTAGATAAATTATCAGCTACTGGGTTCTCAGCTCCTTTTCTATCAATGATATGTAAATCAAATTCTTGTAATAAGAGAACCCATCGAATAAGTCTAGG
The DNA here is from genome assembly GCF_018294505.1 of Triticum aestivum. Lineage (NCBI taxonomy): Eukaryota > Viridiplantae > Streptophyta > Magnoliopsida > Poales > Poaceae > Triticum > Triticum aestivum. Next base: position 22,390,566 of record NC_057804.1, on the reverse strand, counting down.
TTTAGCATCTTTCTTTTCATAAGATATTTAATAGCAGCATGGTCTGTGTGAACAGTTACTTTGGAATCAACAATATAAGGTATAAATTTATCACAAGCAAACACAACTGCTAAGAATTCTTTTTCAGTAGTAGCATAATTTCTTTGAGCACCTTCTAGATTTTTACGAGCATAATGAATAACATTAAGTTTCTTATCAACTCTTTGTCCTAGAACAGCACCAACAACATAATCACTAGCATCACACATAATTTCAAAAGGCAAGTTCCAATCAGGTGGTTGAGCAATAGGTGCACAAATTAAGGCTTTCTTGAGTGTTTTAAAGGCTTCTAAACAATCATCATCAAAGACAAAAGGGATATCCTTTTGCAAGAGACTAGTAAGAGGCCTAGAAATTTTTGAAAAGTCTTTGATAAATCTCCTATAGAAACCAGCATGACCTAAAAAACTACAAATACCTTTTATATCTTTAGGACATGGCATTTTCTCAATTGCATCAACCTTAGCTTTGTCCACTTCAATACCTCTTTCATAAATTTTATGACCCAAGACAAAGCCCTCATTAACCATAAAGTGGCACTTCTCCCAATTCAAGACAAAATTTTTTTGTTCACATCTCTGCAAAACTCGATCAAGATTGCTTAAACAATCATCAAAAGACTTCCCATAAACAGAAAAGTCATCCATGGAAACCTCAACAATATTTTCACAAAAGTCAGAGAATATAGCAGTCATGCATCTTTGAAATGTAGCAGGTGCATTACATAAACCAAAAGGCATATGTCTATAAGCATACGTTCCAAAGGGGTAAGTAAAAGTGGTATTTTCTTGATCAGGTTGAGAAACAGGTATTTGTGAAAAAACCAGAATATCCATCAAGGAAGAAAAAATGTGTGCTTAGATAATCTTTCAAGCATTTGATCAATAAAAGGCAAAGGGTAATGATCTTTTCTAGTTGCTTTGTTTAATTTTCTAAAAACTATTACCATTCTATAACCTATAACAATTCTTTGTGGAATAAGTTCATTCTTATCATTAGGAACAACAGTTATACATCCTTTCTTAGGAACACAATGAACAAGACTTACCCATCTACTATCAGCTATAGGATAGATTATACCTGCTTCCAGAAGTTTTAATATTTCTGTTCTTACCACTTCTTTCATCTTTGGATTTAACCGACATTGTTGGTGATCAACAATGGGTTTAGCATCAGGTTCCATATTAATTTTGCGCTGACATAGAGTGGGACTAATGCCCTTTAAATCATCAAGAGTATATCCAATAGCATCTCGGTACTTCCTCAAAACTTTCAATAGTCTTTCTTCTTCATGTTCTGAAAGGTTAGCACTAATAATAATAGGATATATTTTCTTTTGATCAAGATAAGCATATTTGAAAGTGTCTGGCAATTGTTTTAATTCAAACACAGGATCACCTTTAGGTGGAGGAGGACCTCCTAGAGTTTTAATAGGCAAATTGTGTTTAAGCAGAGGACGTTGTTCAAAGAAAATTTTATCTATTTCATTTCTTTCATGCATATCTAAATTATTTTCATGGTCTAGCAAATATTGTTCTAAAGGATCAGTAGGTGGAACAACAATAGAAGCAAGACCAATTAATTCATCCTTACTAGGTAATTCTTTCTCATGAAGCTTTCTCCTAAACTTGGAAAAATTAAAATCATGAGATTCATCACCAAAACTAACACCGATAGTTTGTTTCTCACAATCTATCTTAGCATTAATGGTGTTCAAGAAAGGTCTACCAAAGATAATGGGACAAAAGTCATCTTGTGGGGAACTAAGAACAAGAAAATCAGTAGGTTATTTAATTTTCCCACACAAGACTTCAACATCTCTAACAATCTCAATCGGTGATGTTGTGTCTCTATTAGCAAGTTTAATAGTAACATCTATGTCTTCTATTTCTGTGGGTGCTATGTCATTCATAATTTCATGATATAAGGTGTAGGGAATAGCACTCACACTAGCACCTATGTCACATAAACCATGATAACACTGATCTCCTATTTTAACTGAGACGACAGGCATGCCAACAACAGGTCTATGTTTATCTTTTTTTATCAGGTTTGGCATTTCTAGTAGCTTCTTCACAGAAGTAAATAACATGCCCATCCATATCTTCTTCCAAGAGATCTTTAACCATAGCTATACTAGGTTCTACTTTAATTTGTTCATAAGGTTTAGGAGTTCTAATATAGCTTTTGTTAACCACAGTTGAAACTTTAGCATGTTCCTTTGTCCTAACAGGGAAAGGTGGTTCTCTATATAAGCAGAAGGAACAACTGGATCAACATTATAAAGTATAGGTTCTTCTTTAATTGGAATCGGTTCTTTAGTTTCTTCTTTAATAGGTGGGTGATATTTAAACCACTTCTCTTTAGGGAGTTCAATATGAGTAGCAAATGATTCACAAAAGGAGGCTACTATCTCAGAGTCAAGTCTATATTTAGTGATAAACTTTTGAAAAGCATCGGTATCCATAAAAGATTTAACACAATCATACTTAAGTTTAATATACCTGACTCTTTACCTTTGTCGAGTTCCCAATCTTCAGAGTTGTGTTTAATTATTTCCAAAAGATCCCACCAGAATTCAATAGTCTTCTTCATAAAAGAACCAGCACAAGAAGTATCAAGCATGGTTTGATCATTACGAGAAAGCCGTGCATAAAAATTCTGGATAATAATTTCTCTTGAGAGCTCATGATTGAGGCATGAATATAACATTGACTTAAGTCTCCCCCAATCTAGAGCGATACTTTCTCCTTCACGAGGCCAAAAATTATATATATAATTCCGATCACGATGAACTAGATGCATAGGATAATTTTTTTGGTGGAACTCCAATTTCAAACGATTCCAATTCCAAGATCCAATATCATCGCATAGCCTATACCATGCCAATGCTTTTTCCCTTCAAAGATAAAGGGAAAACTTTTTTCATAACTTCATCCCTAGGTAAACCTGCAAGCTTAAACAATCCACAAATTTTTTCTACATATATCAGGTGCATATCAGGATGTTCGGTTCCATCTCCTGCATAAGGATTAGCTAGCAGTTGTTCTATCATACCCGAAGGAATTTCATATTCAATATTTTCAGTAGGTGCAGTAGGTTGAGGGGTAACTAATTGTGGTTCCAGACGAGGTGAAGATACCCCGAACAAACCCCTCAGAGGATTGTTTTCCATAGTAACAAGTAACAATAAATTTCAGCACACTATATAAACGTTTCCTTACCAAATTCCACTTACCAAAGGCGCTTCACTCCCCGACAACGGCGCCAGAAAATAGCCTTGATGACCCACAAGTATAGGAGATCAACCGTAGCTCTTTTCGATAAGTAAGAGTGTCGAACCCAACGAGGAGCAGAAGGAAATGTCAAGTTTTCAGCAAGGCAATGTCTGCAAGTGCTGAAATTGTAAGTAGCGGAGTAGTTTGATAGCAAGAAAATTTGTAACAAGCAAGTAACGGTAGTAGTAACAAAAGTGCAGCAAGGTAGCCCAATCCTTTTGAGGCAAAGGACAGGCCAAAACAGTCTCTTATGATAAGCAAAGCGTTCATGAGGGTACATGGGAATTTCATCTAGTCACTTTCATCATGTTGGCTTAATTCGTGTTCGGTACTTTGATAATTTGATATGTGGGTGGACCGGTGCTTAGGTGTTGTTCTTACTTGAACAAACCTCCTACTTATTATTAACCCTCCTGCAAGCATCCGCAACTACAAGAAAAGTATTTAGAATAAATTCTTGCCATAGCATTAAACTTTTGGATCCAATCGGTCCCTTACGAAATAGCGCATAGACTGGGGTTTAAGCTTCTGTCACTCTCGGAACCCATCATCTAAGTGCTACTCCATAATGCATTCCCTTAGGCTGAAATATGGTGAAGTTTCATGTAGTTGATGTTCGCATGACACCACTAAGGGAATCACAACATACATACTATCAAAATATCGAACACATATCAGGTTCACATGATTACTTGCAACATGATTTCTCCCGTGACCTCAAGAACAAAAGTAACTACTCACAAATGAGAAAATGCTAGCATATTGGATCTAAACATATAATCTTCCACCAAATAAACCATATAGTAATCAACTACAAGATGTAATCAACGCTACTAGTCACCCACAAGCACCAATCTATAGTTTCGGTAACAAGATTGAACACAAGAGATGAACTAGGGTTTGAGATGAGATGGTGCTGTTGAAGTTGTTTATGGAGATTGCCCTCCCCAAGATGGGAGAGTTGTTGGTGATGATGATGACGATGATTTCCCCCTCCGGGAGGGAAGTTCCCTTGGCGGAATCGCTCCGCTGGAGGGCAAAAGTGCTCCTGCCCAAGTTCCGCCTCGAGGCGGCGGCGCTCCGTCCCGGAAGTCCTCTCCTTATTTTTATAGGTCAAAATGACTTATATACCAGAAGATGGGCACCGGAGGTGGGCCTGGGTGATCACAACCCACCAAGGCATGCCTGGGCTCCCTAGCACACCCAAGTGGGTTGTGCCCGCCTGGTGGGCCCCCTCTGGTAGTTATTTGCTCCAATAATTCTCAAATATTCCATAAAAAAATCCTCGTGAAGTTTCAACTCATTTGGAGTTGTGAAGAATAGGTAGCCTGACGTAGCTTTTTCAGGTCCAGATTTCCAGCTGCCAGAATTCTCCCTCTTTCTGTATACCTTGCATATTATGAGAGAAAGGCATTAGAATTACTCCAAAAAGCATTATTATGGATAAAAACATTATAAATAACAGTAAGAAAACATGATGCAAAATGGACGTATCAGTCCTCGGGAGCGCTTTGCTTTATATAAGAGTATGTCCAGGCCTGTCCTTTGCTACAAAAAGGATTGGGCCACTTTGCTGCACCATAGTTACTTTATTTACTTGTTACCCGTTATGAATTATCTTATCACAAAACTATCTGTTACCGATAATTTCAGTGCTTGCAGAAAATACCTTGCTGAAAACCACTTGTCATTTCCTTCTGCTCCTCATTGGGTTCGACACTCTTACTTATCGAAAGGACTATGATAGATCCCCTATACTTGTGGGTCATCAAGACTCTTTTGTGGCGCAATTGCTAGGGAGCGCAACGCCTAAGGTAAGTGGAATTTGGTAAGGAAACATTCATATAGTGTGCTGAAATTTACTGTCACTTGTTACTACGGAAAATAATCCTTTGAGGGGCTTGTTCGGGGTATCTTCACCTCGACCGGAAGAACAAAGAGTTGCTTCTCAACCTACTACACCTACTAAAAACATTTATTATGAAATTCCTTCGGGTATGATAGAGAAACTATTAGCTAATCCTTATGTAGGAGATGGAACACTACATCCCGATATGCACCTAATCTATGTGGATGAAGTTTGTGGATTATTAAGCTTGCAGGTATGCCCGAGGATGTTGTCAAGAAGAAGGTATTCCCTTTATCTTTGAAGGGAAAGGCATTGACATGGTATAGGCTATTGGATGATATTGGATCATGGAACTACATCCAATTGAAATTGGAATTTCATCAGAAGTTTTATCCTATGCATCTGGTTCATCGTGATCAGAACTATATATATAATTTTTGGCCTCGTGAAGGAAAAAGTATCGCTCAAGCTTGCGGGAGGCTTAAGTCAATGTTATATTCGTGCCCCAATCATGAGCTCTCAAGAGAAATTATTATTCAAAAATTTTATGCTCGGCTTACTCATAACGATCGATCCATGCTCGATACTTCTTGTACTGGTTCCTATATGAAGAAGGATATTGAATTCAAATGGGGTTTATTGGAAAGAATTAAACGCAACTTTGAAGATTGAGATCTCGATGAAGGTAAAGAGTCAGGTATAAACCTTAAGTTTGATTGTGTTACATCTTTATGGATACCAATGCTTTTTGTGATTTTAGCACTAAATATGGACTTGACTCTGATATAGTAGCTTCTTTCTGTGAATCTTTTGCTACTCATGTTGATCTCCCCAAGGAGAAGTGGTTCAAATATTGTCGTGAATTGTCACGGCAGATGTCCTCTTGCAAGGACTTGATCGTGGAGCCATCACAACTAGGAAGCTTAAAGGGGTTAATCGAGACAAATGACACGAGAGGTTTATACTAGTTCAGCCCCTTACGGTGAAGGAAGGCCTACGTCTAGTTGGGTTGGTATTGCTTGATGTTTCAATGACCAGGGAGCGAGATACGCTAAGCCCGGTTCTCGAGGAGTTGTTTCTTCCCCTAAGCCGCCAGCGGGTCATCCCCTTATATACACGGGTTGACGCCCTGCGGCCTACAGAGTCCCGGCCGGCTCATAAATAGTGTCCGACTCAGCGACTAGTTACTTCTACCTTATAGTACAAGTTATACCATCCTGGCGGTTTATCTCTACAGGCTTCAGAGTCGCCAGTGGGCCTTTAGGCCCTTTAGTGAACCGCCATCTTCATCCCTTGGTCTTCGGCTTCTGATGAGCCTTTCTTTGCGTAACCCGGCCCCTCCTGGGCCGCTTACGCAAATAGTCATATCCCCAACATTAGGCCCCAGATTGATTTGAACTGGTTCATGTCAATATTTGAAAACCTTATGAACTGGCCTTTAGTCTTCTGTCTTGTGTGAAAATTGTAACCCGCCGTGACGCCATCATCTGGTTCCAGGTTAAATCATCATGACGTCATCTTCGATAAAACTTTAATTCATCATATGTTCAACAGATCTCCGCCTTTACTGACCCTCCCGAAAATCGAGGCGTTGGGGCCGCTCGATAATGATGCATTTGGTCTCCTCGTTTCTCGTGCCATCTCGGTCAGCCTTTCTTTATAAATAGGGCGACCTAGGTCTTCCATTCTTCCCTCTTTCAGTCATCTTCTTCCTCTTGCCTTCTCTCGAGCTCCGCCGCCGCCGCCGTCGAACCCCTTGTCTTCACCGACTCAGGCCGCTGCATCGACCTGACTCTGACCAGAAATCGACGGTGAATCTCCGCAGCTCATCCACATCCGTAAGTTCCTTCCTTTCCCTTTCCTAGATCCGCATTGTGGCGCTCATCGAGTTCGTCGGTGTTCATCGTTGCCAGCGGCGGACCCTTGATGCATTTTACCTCTGATGCCCTGTTCAGATCATTGAATAAGATAGAACTGCTGCGGTGATTGCTTTGTGCTTATCTCGAATGCAAAACTGATATGTTTTCCCTTATGTAGAAGCTCCCTTCGAGTGTATGAACTCATCTGCCCTGTTTTTAGGTCTAGGAATTTTTCCTTTCCGGAGCATTGTTTGATCCAAAATAATATCTGCAATCTATGAAACCTGTTTGCTCCACACTTAGCCAAAAACTGCATTTGTTGACTCTGCTTCAGTCATAGTAATTCATGTGTCCGGTTTAAGATGATACCGGCTGTTAGCATCGCTTGCTTCTGGCGACTTAAGAAAATCTTAAACATCTTTAATACCTGCAACTGTCAATAATATCACGTAGTTACCTGTATGTCATTAGGCCCCTTCTTAAGCCGCCATCTTAAAGAAACCCACAACGTTTTTCCTCCGGGTTATTTATTAAACCGGAAAATTTCCTTTATCTTGTTGTAGGCGTCGATTTACACAATGGCACCCAAAGCTGTCAAACCTCCCGTGACTTGCAACTGGGTCCCATCCGCTGTTACACAGAGCAAACTGTCCGAGTTTGTAAAGTCTGGCCATCTGCCCAAGAAGGATGTCATGTCTTATCGTGCTCCTGACCCATCTGAGGAGAAACCTCAACCCAAGGAAGGGGAGGTGATCATTTTTACCGATCATATGAGCCGGGGATTTGCTCCTCCCGGTTCAAAATTCTTTAGAGACGTTTTGCACTTCTTTGACTTAAGACCTCAAGACATTGGGCCCAATTCCATGTCAAATATCTGCAACTTCCAAGTTTTCTGTGAGGTCTACCTTGGAGAAGAACCCAGCCTACCTTTGTTCTGAGAATTGTTTTATTTGAACCGGCAAAATGAGCGGGCCAACGGGCCCAGTCCGGAGCTTGGTGGCATATCAATTCAAAGGCGAAGAGACTGCCTGTTCTCTTATGTGGAATTGCCGAGTCATCCAATGGACTGGAACCAGACATGGTTCTATTGCCAGGATTCTTCTCTGGCTGGTGAAAACCCACTGCCCGGCTTCCGTGCATTACGCCTTGAATCTACTCACCCACTGCCGGATAAGTTGACTGCCATTGAACGTCTGCCACTCTCCCCCAAGATCAGGAAGATTAAGCTCTCTTGGGGAACGGCTTGGATGGTATTGACCTGGTCCGAGTCTGGGTTGCTTGGAGAATAATTCTGTTAAGCTGCCACCCCGGCTTAATGTGTGATTACTCAGGCGAAAACGATGACCCTCAGTGTCACAGCCCCAACGACTTACCGGACGACGTAGTGGAAGCCACCACTCAATCTTTGTTAAAGGAGGGCACAGTGACCAGCAATGCCTTCGGGTTACTGCCTTTCTACAAGCAAAACCCGGCCCCTACAATAAGTGATCAGTCACAATTTTTATTATGTTATACCTTATTCTTACTCATAACTCTCTATAATCCTTTACAGGAAAATGATGGCTTCTGGAAAGTCCAGTATGACCATGAGGCGGCCAAGCAAGCCAGGGCAGCCAAGAGAGCCGAAAGGAAAACCACCAAGCCCACCACTTCAAGGAAAAGGAAGCCAAGCGCTTCTGAGATGTTTCAGCTTGATGATTCTGAGGATAATGAGGAAGAGGTAACTTTTCAATTTCCCTTTCTCCTTTATCATTACCTTACTGATATTTAACCTCCTTTCAGGAAGACACGGGCAACAGCCAACCCGTCGAGGAAGAGGTAACTATAATCTCCTCCGACTCTGAGCTTCGGCCGCGTCAGAAAATTCGAAGAGTAACCCGGAAAGTAAGATTTTCACATCCTTTGGCTTACCAAGACCCTGACTTTCTTTTGAAGCAACAACAACTTGAAAGCCGGAGGCAGACCTGGACCAGCAAGGATGCAGAGCTCTCCTCCGGCTTGCCTGACACAACCCGGAAGCGTTGGACTGAGGTTATCTCTGACTTATCCCCTTTTTTACCTTTGGCAGGTCTAATCCATCAACCTCTCAATTCGTCTGACTCCAATTATCAGGATACATCTCCTTCATCCGGCGAGTCTATGCAGTTAAACATGCCGGCTTTTAAGACCGCCCCTGGGTAATATAAATTTGTTTACCTTATGTTCTTCCTTATGTCTCTGTATTTATTTTTCCGTTTTGTCCATAGCGTGCAAGTGAAGGCCAGGAAGAAAGCAAAGAAAGATAAGCCGGCCCAGGATCCAGTTGTAACTGGGCCGGCGCTTGGAACGGCCGCACCTGATACTTCTGTTCACGAGCCGCCACCTCCATTATCTCAAGACCCTCCTGTAACCTCTTCTGACCCGCCTGCTGAACAAGTCATCAATGATTCTGTCAACCCGGAGGCTCCTAGCCCCGCCAAGGCAGATGACCCGGAAGTTGAGTTTCTGAAGACTCAATTTGTTGAGCCGGCATAGCCCTCTATACTCGCCAAATGTTCTGCTAAGGAAAATTTATTAGAACGCCATAAGGCCAAGATGGATATCACTGACTATACTCATTTGAGTATTGGAGAAATCGTCTCAGGTTACATCAACCGGGTGCAAAACAGCCGTGACATGGAGATTGACATGGTGAAGCAAATACAACAGAAACCTGAGGTATGACTTATGCTTCCTTACTTACTGTACCAGCCCCCAAGTCTATTGCTTATGAGTAAATATGTTGTAGACTTAGAAAAATTGTTAGAGCTGTTTGCCCGGCTTAAAAGAAAAAAAAATACTTAAACCGGCGGTAACACAATACCTTTAACTTGCGATACACATTAGACCCCAAGTGCCGAGCATCTTTGCTTGTAAAGTGCTTGGGACTTTAAGATTAGGATTGGATTTAACCATTTAGAAAGCTTCGGTATACATTAGCCCCCAAGTGTCAAGTATGTTTGCTTGCAAAGTACTTGGGACTTAAAATTACTTACCATGATCCTGACTGTAAACCGGTATCAATACAGGCCACCATAAGTCAATTTGAGTCGGAAATTGCTGATCTAAAGAGCCGCCTATCAACCCAGGAGCTTGAAATTCAAAGAGCCAACTCCAAGTTTGAATTCAGCGTCTCTGAACAAGAGAAGTTGAAGAAGAACTTTGAGGCGGATAAGAAAGTCTGGGCTGGTGAAAAGGCCCTTATGGTGACCCGGGCCGAGACAGCAGAAGCCTCGCTTGCAGAAGCAAACACCGAACTGTCCGACTTAAAGGATCAGATATCTCAAATGGTCTCAGCCATCTTTGGTAAGCAACAATAAAAACTTAAATATTTTATGTATTTTGCTGATAAATACCTTAATTCTTACCTCCGGTTTTACCTTATGTTTTCAATAATACAGGCCCCAGGAGCACCAACCTTAAGCAGAACATGCGGATCAAGCTGAAGGCAGTGTATTCACTGGTGGAACAACTTTACACTGGGTCACAACGTGCTCTCGCCGTTGTGGCTTTATCCAGTGACGTTCCTTATCTCCTTCAAGATGTGCTGAAACGGCTTGCCGTACTCCCTCAGCGGGTTCAAGAGCTAAGGCGGGCATCCGCAAGAGCCAGGGCTATAGCAGCATTGAGCCGGGCTAAGGCATGGGTTCCCGAACTAGAGCCGGCCGACATCGCTCTTGGATACCCGAGTCTAAAGGAGGATGGCACCTTATTTGATGAGGCAGACTTTACCGCCTTGTGAAAGACATACGCCCGGTGGCTACCCTTATTGGGAACGACACTGATCTGACCAAATATCAGCCGGGTTACGATAAGGAGAACCGGAGGATTCCAACACCTCATTACCATGAAGTCAGCCTGGTTCCTCCAACTCGTAAGCACACTTTTGCCCCTGACGTCAACCTAACTGGTTTAATCGATGATGAAGCTGAGTTTGAAGCCTTGAGTGGCAATGACTGGGCCTCATCAACCTTCTAGGACAGGGCAGCCGGCGGAGAGGCCGAGAAGGATAACCCGGAAGCTTCAGGTCAACCCCACGAGTAAATCACCAGGCGCCACATGCTTATGTCTTTGTAGAAAAAACAATGCCTCACCATTTAGACTCGGGAAGTCTTGTAGTAGAGTAGGAAATACTTTGAATTTTGTCATGCCTTCGCGCATGCTTATGACGTTTAGCATTTGCATAAGCCGTTGTCACTATGCACTCACAGTTTATATGAATCTGTTATATCTTTACAGAAATATCTTGTATTGCCCTGCACATAAGACAAATAGAAATCCCTTGGCGACTTATCTCTTTGGAAGGTCACATAAGCTTCTGATTACCCAGAATATACACCGAATAATTACAGGAAATCCAGGTGATGATTAAACTTTAATAGGTGTAATCATAATTATATACCTGTGATGCTTATGGTTACCTTTCCGGCTTATATAAGCCAATCCCCTGAGGGTAAGTTTAATTCCTGAAAATTGGCACATAAAAGTTCACCTAGTACTTATCAACCTGATGTAACCAATGTCAAGCCGGAGAATTGTAGTATCCTCCATTGTATTTTCAAGAGGGTCTCAATCTAATCAAATATTGACACTTAGAAAATATGATGAATAATAAACAAAGTTTTCAAGGCCTCTGATTCGAATACGATCAGTAAGCCGTTCCAAAGGGGTTGAGCTAAGATTCGGATACGATCATATAGCCCCCAGTGGCTATGGCGATGCCGATCAAGTGGGTATCGACAGCTATGTTCTCTTTGGTTTGAATACGACCTATGTTTGAACAGGAAGCCCCCAAGTGACCATAAGAGTTGTTTAATGACGCTGATTCGAATACGATCCACGTCAGACCCAAAGGGGTTAAGCTATGATTCAGATATGATCAAGAAGCCCCCAAGTGGGTTTGGCAGTATGCCGATCAAGTGGGTATCGATAGCTATGTTCTCTTTGGTTCGAATACGACCTATGTTTGAACAGGAAGCCCCCAGGTGACCATGGCTAGATTCAGATATGATCATAAGCCGGGCCAAAGGAAAAGCCAGGTTCAGATGTGACCCGCTCCCTCTTGGTTATCTCCACCACCTGATAAAGAAGACACATAAAACCTTGTTTGGGGTGGAAAAAAGGACATAGGTCCTGCTTTATTGCTTTATATAATATATACATAGTTTAAATATATACACATTAGAGCCGTTGGCTCAAGTATAGTAAGGCCGAAGATGAGCGATATTCCACGGCCGGCGGGTCTCTTCCTCCGACTTACGTGAGTCTTTGTGCTCTCGAACATCGATAAGGTAGTATGACCCGTTGTTCAGATTCTTGCTGACCACAAAGGGTCCTTCCCAAGGAGGGGATAGCTTGTGCATGTCAGATTGATCCTGGATCAGCCGGAGCACTAAGTCGCCTTCCTGAAAGGTTCTGGACCTAACCCGGCGGCTGTGGTAACGGCGCAGGTCTTGCTGGTAAATCGCCGAGCGGGCTATCGCCAAGTCTCGCTCTTCATCCAACAAGTCAAGTGCATCTTGACGAGCCTTTTCATTATCCGCCTCAACATAAGCCGCCACACGAGGTGAGTCATGACGGATGTCACTTGGCAGGACCGCCTCTGCTCCATACACCATAAAGAAAGGTGTGTAATCCGTAGATCTGTTAGGTGTAGTGTTGATGCTCCAAAGTACGAAAGGTAACTCCTCCACCCAACAACCCGGCGTCCGCTGCAAGGGGACTAAGAGCCGGGGCTTGATACCCTTCAAGATCTCCTGATTAGCTCTTTCCGCTTGACCATTGGATTGAGGATGAGCCACAGCCGAGACGTCAAGCGGATATGCTCTTGTTGATAGAATTCTTCCATGGCTCCCTTGGAGAGGTTAGTGCCGTTATCAGTTATGATACTGTGTGGAAAGCCAAAACGAAAAATCACCTTTTTCATGAACTGGACCGCTGTGACTGCATCACACTTACTGAGTGGCTCCGCCTCAACCCACTTTGTAAACTTGTCAACCGCCACCAAGAGGTGTGTCTTTTTATCCTTAGACCTTTTGAAAGGTCCAACCATATCCAGCCCCCAGACTGCGAGCGGCCAAGTAATTGGAATCATCCTCAATTCTTGAGCCGACACATGAGCTCGTCGTGAGAACTTCTGATATCCGTCACATTTACTGACCAGATCTTCTGCATCAGCATGAGCCGTCAGCCAATAAAACCCATGACGGAAAGCTTTGGCCATAAGATATTTTGAGCTGGCGTGATGACCACAATCGCCTTCATGAATCTCACGAAGGATCTTCTGACCCTCCGCAGGTGATACACAACGTTGAAACGCCCCAGTGACGCTGCAGTGATGTAACTCGCCATTAACAATTGTCATGGATTTGGACCGCCGGACGATTTGTCTTGCCAAGGTCTCATTTTCAGGCAACCCCCCCGGGTCATGTAAGCCAAATAAGGTACTGTCCAATTTGGGATAACGTGGAGAGCCGCCACCAGCTGTGCCTCCGGGTCTGGTATTGCCAGATCTTCCTCTGTAGGTAACTTAACAGATGGGTTATGCAAAACATCAAGAAATGTGTTAGGCGGCACCGGCTTACGCTGAGATCCTAGCCGACTTAAGGCATCAGCCGCCTCATTCTTCCTTCGATCAATGTGTTCCACCACGTAACCCCTGAAGTGCCCAGCCATAGCGTCAACTTCACGATGATAAGCCGCCATAAGGGGATCCTTGGAGTCCCACTTGCCTGACACCTGTTGAGCCACAAGGTCTGAATCTCCTAAGCACTTTACCCGGCTCAAGTTCATCTCTTTGGCCATCCGGAGACCATGGAGTAAAGCCTCATACTCAGCTGCATTGTTAGTGCAAGGAAACATAAGCCGGAGCACATAACAGAATTTGTCACCTCGGGGGGAAGTTAATAGAACTCCAGCCCCCGAGCCTTCCAGCTGCCTGGACCCATCAAAGTGAAGAGTCCAATATGTATTATCGGGCTTCTCCTTAGGTGCCTGTAGCTCTGTCCAATCATTGATAAAATCCACCAAGGCTTGAGACTTGATGGCAGTACGTGGCGCATACTTCAAACCATGAGGCCCGAGCTCAATGGCCCACTTGGCGACTCTCCTGTGGCCTCTCTGTTCTGGATGATGTCTCCCAAGGGGGCAGAACTCACCATAGTGATAGGGTGACCTTGGAAGTACTGTTTCAGCTTCCGGCTTGCCATGAACACCCCGTAAACCAGCTTCTGCCAATGAGGATACCTTTGCTTTGACTCAATGAGCACCTCACTGACATAATAAACCGGCCGTTGAACCGGATGCTCTTTACCAGCCTCCTTGCACTCCACCACGATTGCAACGCTGACGGCTCGTGAATTAGCAGCCACATATAACAGCAAAGGCTCTTTGTCAATGGGAGCTGCAAGAACCGGCGGCTCAGATAATTGCCTCTTCAAATCCTCAAAAGCAGCATTAGCAGCATCACTCCAGACAAAGGTGTCTGTCTTCTTCATCATCTGATACAACGGCATGGCCTTCTCACCTAGCCGGCTTATGAAACGGCTTAAAGCAGCAACACGACCCGCTAGTCGTTGAACATCATTGATGCACGCCGGCTTAGCCAAAGTGGTGATTGCTTTGATCTTCTCTGGATTAGCTTCAATGCCCCTATTTGAGACCAAGAATCCCAAAAGCTTGCCTGCAGGTACACCAAATACACACTTCTCCGGGTTAAGCATCATCTTGTAAACCCAGAGGTTATCAAAGGTCTCTCTGAGATCAGATATCAGGGTTTCCGTCTCTCTGGACTTCACCACTATGTCATCTACATAAGCATGAACATTGCGCCCAATCTGATTGTGAAGACAATTCTGTACACACCGCTGATAAGTCGCCTGGGCACTCTTGAGCCCAAAAGGCATAGACACATAGCAGAAGGCTCCAAACGGAGTGATGAAAGCCGTTTTCTCCTGGTCCTTAACTGCCATTTTGATCTGATGATAACCAGAGTAAGCATCCAAAAAAATCAAACGCGCACAACCCGCCGTAGCATCAATGATTTGATCAATACGGGGGAGAGCGAAAGGATCAGCCGGACAAGCCTTATTTAAGTTCGTGTAATCCACACACATTCGCCAGGTGCCGTTTTTCTTGAGCACGAGCACCGGGTTAGCCAACCACTCCGGGTGAAAAACTTCAATGATGAAACCAGCCGCCAAGAGCCGGGCGACCTCCTCTCCAATAGCTTTTCGCCGTTCCTCATTAATCGCCGCAGAAACTGCCTGACCGGCTTATACTTCGGATCGATATTAAGAGTGTTCTCAGCGAGTCCTCTCGGTATACCCGGCATGTCAGAAGGCTTCCATGCAAAGATGTCCCGATTCTCACGGATGAAATCGATGAGCGCGCTTTCCTATTTAGGATCCAAGTTGGCACTGATGCTGAACTATTTAGATGAATCGCCTGGAGTAAAATCAACAAGCTTGGTCTCTGCAGCCGACTTAAATTTCATGGCCGGGTCATGTTCCGTGGTTGGCTTTTTGAGGGAGGTCATATCTGCCGGGTCAACGTTATCTTGATAAAACTTGAGCTCCTCTGCTGCACAGACAGACTCGGCATAAGCCGCGTCGCCTTCTTCGCACTCCAGGGCCACCTTTCGACTTCCATGCATAGTGATAGTGCCCTTGTAACCCGGCATCTTGAGCTGCAAGTAAACATAACACGGTCGCACCATGAATTTGGCATAAGTCGGCCGTCCGAACAAAGCATGATACGGACTTTTAATTTTGACCACCTCAAAGGTTAACTTCTCAGCCCTAGAGTCATGCTCGTCTCCAAAGGCCACCTCCAGTTCAATCTTACCGACAGGGTACACCGACTTACCAGGCACCACTCCATGGAAGACGGTGTTGGAAGTCCTTAAATTTTTGTCAGTTAAGCCCATGCGCCGAAAGGTCTCGTAATAGAGGATGTTGATGCTGCTACCTCCATCCATGAGCACCTTAGTAAATTTATAACCACCAACCTGCGGTGCCACCACCAGGGCCAGTTGACCCGGATTATCAACCCGGGGAGGGTGATCCTCCCTGCTCCAGACAATAGGCTGTTCCGACCATCTCAAATAACGAGGAACTGCTGGCTCAACAGAATTCACAGCCCTCTTATGAACTTTCTGATCACGTTTACACAAACTCGTGGTGAACACGTGATACTGCCCACTGTTGAGCTGTTTTGGATGGCTCTGATAACCCAACTGCTATTGCTACTGCTGACCTCCTTGACCAGACTGCTGTTGGCTATAACCACCCTGGTTTCCCTGAAAACTGGGTCCTGAACCGCCGCCCGGGCCATGAAAACCGCCACCTCCTGAGCCGCCGCCCGGGCCTTGATTGCCATCAAACGTATTAGAATTCTTGAAAGCCTTCATAATCGCGCAATCCTTCCATAAATGAGTCGCTGGCCGTTCCCGGGTGCCGTGTTTCGGGCAGGGCTCATTGAGTAGTTGCTCAAGAGACGGACCTGACCTGCCAAACCGAGGGGGTGGCTTTCCTTTGCGCTTCTGATTGTTACCCTGTGCATTGGCCACAAATTCCGGGTTACCGTCTGCCTTACGCTTATTGCCTCCTTGATTCGCCGGGTTATGCTGCTGACCCTTTCCATTACCGTTCTTCTTTCCCTTCCCTGTCTTTTCCTCATCAGACGCGGGATCCTTGGTACTATCAGAATCGGCATACTTGACTAAAGCCGCCATCAGCGTCCCCATATCGTTGCAATCATGCTTAAGGCGCCCCAGCTTCTGTCCCCATATCGTTGCAATCATGCTTAAGGCGCCCCAGCCTCTGACTCCATGTGTCTGCTGTAACTCGGGCTCCGGTTTGGACGAGGTGGAGCTAACCAGGGCGGAGGAGTTGAATGGATCCTGTCCCGGCTGTAAGAATAAGTCTCTTGCTGGGCCAGAGCCATCTGGACGAGTTCTCTGATCCTCCGGGTCTCCACCGCTGTCGGATCATCACCGTCTACTGGAAGAGCCGCCAAACGTGCTGATGCTGCGATTAAGTTCGTCATGGCGCGCCGCGTGCGGTCTCGCCGAGGCCGGGGGAGGGGGGAAAGGTGCGGGGAATACGTGGGGTGGGGTGGGTTGGTGTAGCGGCGGGGTGCGACACGACGGGGATGTCGATGGCGGAGGAGCTCAAGTGGCCGGCTGGAAAGACTCGCCGCTCAATTCAACGCTTTCTCCTTTTGTTGTGATGAGAAATATAATACTCCCTCCATTCCTAGATATAGGGTGTATAGTTTTTGGCACGGAAATTAAAGAACGCATGTGGAGGGAAAATTTCACAAGTTTTGGGCAAAATTACACCTGACTAATTGACATGAGGAAATAAAGGAGCTTGCCCGATATAAGGAAATGTAATCAAATCCCTAAAAAAATATCCAAACGAGTGGTGCAATGCAATACACCTTATACTCCGTCCGTCCGGAAATACTTGTCTTAGGAATGGTTGTATCTAGACTTATTTTAGTTATAGATATATCCATTTTCAACCATTTCTAAGACAAGTATTTCCGGACGGAGGGAGTATTTCGGACTTTTTCTCAAAAATCTATACACCTTACATCAAGGAACGGAGGGAGTAACTCGATGCCTTGTGAACTTCCATGCGTTGGGAGACCTGGCCAAGTGGGCTGGCCCGGCCCGGCCCACGCTTAAACATGTCAGGCATGGTAGGTCCCACCTAGGCACGTTTATAAGTGGGTTGTGCCGTGCCAGCACACGGGCCCGCCCATGGCACGTTTAGTCCTAATGGGTCACGTGCTATGGATTGTGTTTTTTTGTCTATTTTTGTTTTTGCATATTTTTCCCTAAGGAACAAAAATGGGAAGAGAGGATCACCTTGCCGAAGTGCACACAACGGTGCAAATGAATCGAAGAGGGTTCCATTAAATTTAATAGTGTATCTCACCGAGGTGACGCATGTCATAATCCAGTTCACCCAACGGCGAGCGAAGCCCATCGTTTGCATCATTCGCTCCAAGAAGATCCAGTCTACTCTGTCATATGCTTTAGACAAATCCAATTTATAAGCACAAAAACTTTTATTCGGGTCCTTTTCCTTCTGAATATAGTGAATGCACTCAAATGCTATCAATGCATTATCAGTGATCATCCGTCCAGGGACGAAGGCACTCTGCTCAAGCGATATAATCTCATCAAGAATAGGCCTCAAACGGTTAACCAAACATTTAGGCACTACCTTGTAGATGACGTTACACAAACTGGTCGGCTTGAACTCCGTGAGCCGCACGGGGTTTTCAACCTTGGCAATGAGAACTATGGATGTGTTGTTCACCCCCTCAGGCATGACTCCTGTCCGGAAAAATTTCTTAACCCCGGAGATCACCTGCTCTCGCATGACAAACTAGTTCCTCTGAAAGAAACGGGCAGGGAAGTCATCAGGCTCCGGAGCCTTGAGCGGTCCAATCTAAAAAAGTGCATCTGCAATCTCCTTATCCGTAAACTCTGCACATAGGCCATCATTCATTTGGTTAGTAAAACGTGTGTTGGGGATATAACTACTAGGTATGAACCGCCCAGGAGGGGTCGGGTCATGTCCCAGGCGACTTATCAATGAAGATGGCGGGTCATAGCAAGCCCATTGACGGCCCAAGACCCAGAGGCGACTTGAGGCCCAAGAGGATGAACAGCCATAAAGTATAACTTGTATTGTAAGGCAAGCATAGTTAGTCACCGAGCCGGACACGTTGTGTATGAGCCGGCCGGGACTCTGTAAACCGTTAGGCATCAACCTATGTATATAAAGGGGTGACCCGACGGCGAGTTGAGGACAAGAAACAAGAGATCGAGAACTAGGTCAAGCGTATTCGCTCCCTGGTAATCGGAACCCAAGCAATACAATCCCAAACTGGAGTAAGCCTTTACCTCCACCGCGAGGGGTCGAACCAGTATAAACTCTATGTGTCATTTGTCCCGATTAAGCCCTTTTAAGCTAACCTAACTACGATGGCTCCACGATTAAGTCCTTTCGCTAGGACATCTGTCGTGTCAAGTCCACGACAGTTAGTGACCACCGTGGGGCCTGCTCACGGTGGTTTTGAGTTCTTGAAGGGCGACTTCGCAGGGATCACGGGATACGCTGTGGGCCGGATGACCAAGAGTCGTCGCGGCAAGCTCTACATCGACGACGCCGGCTGGGGCCCCGAGGTAGGCTCAATTGAGTATTGGTACCGGGTCCCCTTCGGCGGAATCCACGTCTTCATCGGCAAGATCGGTGAGTCAGGCCCTGAGCCGGACACCTACACCGACATCATTGAGACAGCTCAGCGTGCACGACTCACCAAGATTCATGTTGTGGTGAAGCGCGCCTTTGTTGGATGCGTCCATGGGGTGGAGTATGAGGAAGGATTTGTGTCTGGTGGTGAGACGGCCATCTACTCTGATGGAGAGTCGTCAACTGGTGAGACCAACTCAATGTATCAACTGCAAGATGCCCGACTTGGGGGCTATTTCGATGGCGACAGTATTTCAGACACCTATGAGCCGCCGAACAGGGCTGCAATCTTCATGGCGGGCACGCAGCCAGCTCACAATTCCTCAACAGTAGCGGCTATGACTTCCAGTTCAACGAACGCGGTGACAGCTGGAGCGAGCCGTTCAGCACGCCCTCCGGCTCAGGTGTTGTCAGAGGTTTTGGACACTTTAGCAGCACTCATGGAAGTTGAGGTCACTGAGGGGGTCTTGTATTACGGCGTCCGGGCTATGTGACGTAGGCCGGACTAATGGGCCATGAAGATACAAGATAGAAGACTTCCTCCTGTGTCCGGATGGTACTCTCCTTTGCACGAAAGGCAAGCTTGGCGTTCGATATGAAGATTCCTTCCTCTGTAAACCGACTATGTGCAACCCTAGGCCCCTCCGGTGTCTATATAAACCGGAGGGATTAGTCCGTGGAGGCAATCATAATCATACAGGCTAGACATCGAGGGTTTAGCCATTACGATCTCGAGGTAGATCAACTCTTGTAAACCCCATATTCATCCAAGATAATCAAGCAGGAAGTAGGGTATTACCTCCATTGAGAGGGCCCGAACCTGGGTAAACATCGTGTCCCTGTCTCCTGTTACCTTCGATCCTCAGACGCATAGTTCGGGACCCCCTACCCGAGATCTGCCGGTTTTGACACTGACATTGGTGCTTTCATTGAGAGATCCGCTGTGTCGTTGTTAGAAGGTTCGATGGCTCCATCGGTCATCCACAACAAGGCTGCCCTGAGGGAGGTTTTTCTCCCCGGCCAGATCTTTGTGTTCGGCGGCTTCGCACTGCGGGCCAACTCGATTGGCCATCTAGAGCAGATCGACAGCTATGCCCCAGGTCACCAGATTAGTTTAGGAAATCTGGATTATGTTGATGATATCCGAGGAGACTTGATCTTCCAAGGGTTCGCGACCCCAACCTCCGCTCTGGCCTTAGATCCGGAGCGCATCACCAGGTCCAAAGACGGGATTCCCGAGCCCGCCAGACTCTCTACGGCTATTGAGCCTAGTGCGGGAGAGCCGGAGGAAGTAGTATTACCGGCAATCTTCATGAAGCCGGACTCTTCTCTGAACACTGACTCCGAACCCTCGGAGCCAGCATCGTATGAGCTCGGCCAAGGAGTCTCCTTCCTGCCGTACTCCACGGACTTTCCTCCCCCTGGCCAAACCTCGTCTTTAAGCGAGGCTCTGGACTTAATGCAATCCCTCGTCATCACAGAGGGGAAACGTCCGAACTACACCCAACCCGGACTAGGGGTTGAGAGCGGGGAATTTTACGTCCCACCCACCACCCACTTCATAGCCACTGTCGAGGACTTAACCGACATGCTCGATTATGGCTCCGAATACATCGACGGTATGGACGATGATACCAGAGAAGAGCAGGCCCAAAACCCGCCGTTTACCAGACGCTGGACGACCACCTCTTCGTATGACGTGTACATGGTGGATACACCCAAAGAGGGTAACGGCGATAATGAGAAAAATCCAGTCGAGGATAAACCTCCTGAGATACAACCAAAGCGCCGACGTCGGCGGTGCCGCTCTAAATCACGCCGTGGAAAAGACAGCAATACCGGCACCAGAGATAACAACACTCCGGACGACGCCGAAGACCAAGAAGACCCCGTCGAGCCAACCTCCGAACAGGATGATCGGGAAGATGGGCAAATTAGCCCTGATGAACATGCTGTAAATGAAGACTCGGAGGATAGTAATTATCTTCCACTCTCTGAGGATGAAGTGAGCCTCGGCGACGAAGACTTTATCGTGCCTGAGGAACCTCTCGAACAGGAGCGCTTTAAGCGCCGGCTAATAGCCACCGCAAGGAGCCTGAAAAGAAGCAGCAGCAGCTTCAAGCTGATCAAGATCTGCTCAACGACAGGTGGACTAATGTCCTGGCAGTCGAGGAATACGGCCTCGGGCGCCCAACCAAGAGTTACCCGAAGCGTAAGCTGCTACCTCAATTCGACGACGACGCGCTGGAGCCGGTACCATCAGCGCGGTCCAAAATAACACGAGCTCTACGCGTAAGGTACGAGATAAACAAAGTAGAAAGAACATGGGATCTTTCTCTCTCTCTCTCTCACCTGTGGAGCCTCCATGGGGTACTGCTCCGGGAAGTCAACCTGCGGCCGGTAGGTCTCACCGGCGTAGAGCGTCCCCTCCGCCCCCGACACCTCGATGACCCACCTGTTGCCGTGCCACCCATCATGATTTTCATATTGCCTTTTTCTTGGTATATATAAAACAGATTACGAGAACAAAATCGTATTGCAGCGAAGATAAAAGGTCCACAGCGGATCAATACTACGGCAG
This sequence comes from Triticum aestivum, assembly GCF_018294505.1. Classification (NCBI taxonomy): domain Eukaryota; kingdom Viridiplantae; phylum Streptophyta; class Magnoliopsida; order Poales; family Poaceae; genus Triticum; species Triticum aestivum. The sequence goes on along the minus strand of NC_057804.1, from coordinate 22,368,670 downwards.
ACCGAACGGGGGGACTGGATTTGTCGGGCGGGGAGGAGGGAGCGGGGGAGAGGGAAGGGCGTAGGGGCAAGCACGCGATCTTGTAGGTGAAGCCGCCGGGAGGGCTGGCCTGCCACTCCCCGAGCTCCTTCTGCAGCCGGAGGCACGCGATCTTGCTCAGCACCTGCGCGCGAACAGCGGGGTTAATTCAGCCGAATCAGGCACGAGGCGAATCTGGCGGGGCCGCATCGGAAGGGGGATCGGCGAGATTGGACGTGGCCGGCCTGGGGGCGGGGCGGGGGTTAGGGTTTGGTACCTTGCGGGAAGGGGAGGAGGAGGCGGAGCTCGTCATGGCGCGCCGCACGCGGTCTCGCCGAGGTCGGGGGAGGGGGGAAGGTGCGGTGCGGTGCGGGGAATACGTGGGGTGGGGTGGGGTGGGTTGGTGTAGCGGCAGGGTGCGACGCGACGGGGATGCCGATTGCGGAGGAGCTCAAGTGGCCGACTGGAAAGACTGGCCGCTCAATTCAACGCTTTCTCCTTTTGTGATGAGAAAATATAATAACTCGATGCCTTGTGAACTTCCATGCGTTGGGAGACCTGGTAAAGTGGGCCCGCACCACACGGCCCGGCCCGGCCCGGCCCACGCTTAAACATGTTAGGGATGGCAGGTCCCACCTAGGCACATTTATAAGTGGGTTGTGTCGTGCCAGCACACGACTCATGTACTAAACGGGCCCGCCCATGCCACATTTAGTCCTAATGGGCCGCGTGCTATGGATTGTATTTTTGGCTATTTTTGTTTTTTTTGCATATTTTTCCCTATAAATATTAGAGGATCCTGCTGTGTCGGCACATGGGTCTGGCCTCACAGCAAGTACCGGTAACCATTCTTGCAATTTTATATGAGGGAGAGGCATGAGCTAACATACTTTCTCTACTTGGATCATATGCACTAATGATTGGAACTCTAGCAAGCATCCGCAACTACTAAAGATCATTAAGGTCGTGAAACCCAACCATAGCATTAAGTATCAAGTCATCTTTATCCCATACGCAACAACCCACCTACTCTGGTTTAAGCTTCTGTCACTCTCGCAACCCACCATAAGCAAATCATGAACATATTGCAACACCCTACAGCAGGGATCCCTCATGTTTGCGCGAGACGGAGGGCACCGTAGGACAGCACCATAAATAAAATAACAATCATACCAACCAAGATCACGATTAACCCATAGGACAAAACGGATCTACTCAAACATCATAGGATAACCATAGATCACTGGGAAATAATATATGGAGTTGAGCACCATGTTTAAGTAGAGATTACAGTGGATAGAAGGGGTGTTACACCACTTCATAGAGGGGGAGAAAGTTGGTGTCGACGGTAGCAAGATTGTTGATGTAGATCTCCATCACGATCCTCGCCCCGGCGGCACTCCGGCGCCACCAGGAGAGAGGGGGGAAGAGAGCCCCCCTCCTTCTTCTTCCTTGGCCTCCCTCCTAGATGGGAGGAGAGTCCCCCCTCTGGTCCATGGCCTCCATGGTGGTAGAGGGGCAGGAGCCCCTCCAAGATTGGATCTCCCTCTCTGTTCTCTTCTGTTTCGCGCTCCCCTGATCTGGCCAAAACCCGTTTCTTATATTTCGGGAGATCCGTAACTCCGATTGCGTTGAGATTTTAACACGATTTTTTTCGGGGTATGAGCTTCCTTGGGCCTGAAGTAGAGCTCCAACCGACTTTCGAGGAGGGCACAACCCACCACCACGCGCGAGGGGCCTCTAGCGCGCCCTGGTGTCTTGTGGGCTATGTGGGCCTCCGTTTGCGGTGATTCCAACTCCCAACAATCACATATTTTCCAAAATAATTATCCATGAAATTTTATTGCATTTGGACTTCGTTTGATATGGATTTTCTGCGATAGAAAAAACATGCAAAAAACAAAAACAGGCACTGGGCACTGGATCAATAGGTTAGTCCAATAAATCATATAAAAAGTTGCCAAAAATATGTGAAAGTGGTATAATATTGGCATGAAACAATCAAAAAATATAGATACTACGAAGTCGTATCATAGGGTTAGGGCAAAACCTTATCTCGGTTTGACTGATTACATAAACTCGGTGAGACCAATTTCAGTAATAAGCAAACTGAAAGTTGGTCAGGCAAACTCGGTGGGACCGATCGCTCCTCTCGGTGATACCGAAATGTTACGAAAGGGAAACAGAGAGTTTGCACTACGAACTCGGTGGGACAAATTGCTCATTTTGGTGAGACCAAAACATTATGAAGGGAAATAGAGAGTTTGCAATCCCATCTCGATGAGACCAAAATCCCTATCAGTGAGATCGAACTGATTAGGGTTTCTGGCTATGGCTATGTCAAGTGAACTCGGTGGCGCCGGATGGATCAAATTGGTGGGGCCAAGTTTGACATTAGGTTTAGGACATATTTGGATTTGAGAAAGTGGTTGAGGGCTTTGGAGCATATCACTAAGCATTTTGAGCAAGTAGACCATTAAGCAACACCTCATCCCCTTTTAATAGTATTGGCTTTTCCTGTGGACTCAATGTGATCTTGGATCACAAAAAATAGAAATGAAGAGTCTTGAGATTTTGCCAATATTTGTCCTTAGCATTTTGAGGGCCCACATCTCTAGTCCATGACATGCCAATCATTGAACTTTCTGAAATAATCAACTTGAATGGATATTAGTTCAATGAGCTATATGTTGTTATGAGTTACCAAAACCACCCGGGGGATTAGTTGTACTTTCAATCTCCCCCTTTTTGGTAATTGATGACAACATATAGATCAAAGCTTCGACAAATGATAATAAGAATGAGATATATCGTCGCTTTGAGAAGTATGTGATAAGCAAGATCCCCCCCTAAGTTTGTGCATTATACAAAATTTGCTTTTGAATGCAAATGCACAATCGATTAGGATTATGGGTTACTCTTCCATGTCACATACATCTTGGTGGAGCGCTCAAAATGATAGAATATAAATAGCATGCACTCATCACCAAGGCAAACATGATTGATCATACACAAGTAATAAGATATCATCATTCAAGCACACATTAAAGCATAATATGATCAATCACATGACCATAAGAGTATCTCACACACAAGCACAAATAATGTAGCAACCAAACGAACAAAAGCAAGTAGCAAGAGAGGCAAACAAAAGTAAAACACACACTCTCTCTCAAAGCCTATGATCTATACACTTTCTCCCCCTTTGGCAACAAGTTACCAAAAAGCTTGAAAATGCATAGTGCTATGCGGTACTCTAAGCATGATCTCTGGGAGCTTTGGTGTGCGAAGATGGCGTGGAGAGGACAGCATCTGCAAATACTTCTGCTGATGTCTGAGGAACTGGAGGGGTTGCAACTGGAGGGGCAACTGGGGCAGTGGCTGCAGGTGCTGAAGTGGTAGCTCTCGTGTCACTGACTGACACAACTACAGACCTATGTGCTCTAGGCACTCTCTGAAATGCCTCTGTGGTAGCTCTTCCTCTCCTGTCCTCTGCTTCTTTTTGAAGTTGCTCAACTGTGGTCTGAATCTCCGTGACCTTCAAGCCTAGATCATAAATTTTTGTTTCAATGATCCTCTCAAGACTTTCTTGATTTTGAGTCAGGGTGGCTAGCCCTTTCTCAATTCTCACTGTTGCTTCAAGCAGATAACTGAGCTATTCCTGCTTGGTCTTGAGGTTTGCAGCTGAGTCATCTGGCATCTTGGAAGTCTTTGCTGCCTTTGCTTTCTCTCTCTTCTCCCGAGCCTCTACAGATGTAGGATGTGAAGCATCCATGACAATTACATTGTCCTCAAAGTATGGCCTCAGGCGAAGGTGCTCTCTGTCTAGCAGATATGTGCTTGTGCCCATCTTGGAGTTGATGAGCATCTGAATGTGTGGGGGCATATCCACATGACCTCTTCTGATCTGCTGTAGTCCTTTTGATTGTTTCAACAATCAAGGTCATCACCTTGAACTTCTCTGCACATCAAACATGTGTAGCAAGTTGATTGAGTGACCTCTAATCATCCTATCATCTCCAGACTTGGGAAAAAGAGTATGCCTCAATATGGTGTTGATAGTTGGCAACCCTGACAACAAATAGTGGATGGAGCCAAATTTGTGAGTATCCAAGGCATCATCAGGTATCTCCTTCTACATGTGTGCCATGGAGTTGTGTCCTTTCCTCGGCTTTGCATAGACATATGTGTCCTCTTCAGCTTCTACAGGAGCATTGATCAGCTCGGCCCACTCAGCAATGGAGGATTGGTACCTTGTACCTTCAGTCGTCCAGACTATCTTGCCATCTGGGTAGAAATGGGCAGTAGAATAGAATTGCATAACCATCTCATCATTTCATTTAGTCAATTTCTAACCAACAAATGTGTCCACTCCATTGATTCTGAAGCTCTCATGAACTCCAGGAAAGTAATCTGCATTGTCATCAATGAACTGCCAATCAACCCATCTCATGTCACTGACTATGGGCTTCTTCTCCAACAGAATTGTCTCATAGAAGTCCTGCTGCTCCTTGGTGTGAAACCTGTAATCCACATCAGTCCTTCTCCTTGTAGCATATGGGTCTGTGTGCCTCCATAGTCCAAGACCTGCATCTTTCCTCAATTTCATGTTTTCATCAATAGGATGGTTGTCATCATGGCCTGATATCTTTGGCTTGAGCTTTCTGAGCACTTGGGGCTCTTCCTCTTCTTGAACCTCACGCATTGGGGCCTTGTTCTTCTCTACAGCTAAGATATTTCTTGTGGATCTCTTGGGTGTTGTTGGCTTTGGAGCTTGATCTTGTGAGGATTGCTTGGGAGCAGTCTTGGGCTTAGATGGTACAACCCCAGACTTGATAGCATCTCCCATCAATTTATGAGATTTGGGAGCTGGTGCAGCATCTTCTTCATCCTCTTCATCTTCATCTGATTCCTTCATCATGGAAGGCTTTCCAATAACTCTGGCCATGGTCTTTTTAACCCTTTCCTTTCTTTTCTTGCCTCTAGCAGCCTCTTCTATTGACTTCAAAGTTTCAAGAGTTGAGGCCCTAGCTTTGGACATGGGCAGTCTCTTGGCAAGGGCCTTCTTGTGCATCCCTGGCTTAATGCCAGCAGCAACAACTTGCTCCTTCTTAATCACCTTCTTCTTGGAAGTGACCTCCTCATCAACCAAAATATCTTCATCTTCTGAATCTGAGTTCCTCTTCTTCCCCTGCCTAGTTGCAGCCTTAGGCAGGTTGCTTGGGGTGCTTATGCTACCCTCATCATAAGTGCTGTTGGAGGGGCTAGTGCCCTCACTGAGATTATGGTGCTCCTCTGACTTGTTTTGGCTGTCACTGTTGTCTGACAGGCTGACACTGGCCCTGTGAATAGATAGGTAGAGATAGAGTAGATGAGCATCACAAAGTACAACTATTTTGGCAAAAGGAATGACTCAAAAACTTAATTTTAGTTTTCTGCAGAAGGCATTTCGGAGCTACCGATATGACAAACTCAGTGACACTGAAGCAGCTTTAGAGTCTAAACATCTGAAATCGGTCAGATCGAGACACAGTTCGGTGACTCCGAGGTGCTAGGGTTTCACTAAGAAAGTAAACTCGGTCACACCGATTTGTACACTTCGGTCAGACTAAGTAGTACATGTGCAATGGCCTGGGCCAAATCGGTGAGATTGAATTCTCCAACTTGGTCGGTCCGAGATGAGTTCGGCGGAAACCTTACCCTAAGTTTTTGGATCAAATCTAATCTAGATGATGTTCTGGTTGGATAGAAGGATCTCAAACGTGGCAAGAATCATGGCATTGACCTTTGTGCAGGAATCAGAGTTATGGAAAACACAAAGGGGTCACGTTCATACCCTAACTTGGCGATGAACTCGCTACAGCGACAACGGCGGAGGAGAATCCCGTTGACGACGGTGGAGACCAGCAGCAGGAGGTCGCTGGCGACGACGACAATGATCCGGAGACCAAGGGGGCGACAGAGCTGGGAGGCGCGGACGTAGAGTTTGGAGAAATTTCCAAATTTCAACCCGCGGATATATATACCCAGTCATTGTTGGTGTGACCGAGTGGAACGACTCGGTGGCACCGAGATGCAAAATTGCAAGCGGTTGCTGCAACTTGGTGAGACCGAACTGCTCTAATCGGTTGCACCGAGGTGAAAACCTAGATCAACCCAATGAATTCAGTGAAACCGGAGAGAATGAATCGGTCAGACCGAGATGTCATTGAGAGGTTTTGGAAATTGAGCCCTTAACGGATCGGTGGCTCCGAGTGCTCCTCACCTGGAGGGTCCGAATTCGACTTGATCAAACTTTGTGATGTAGCATGAATAGAGTTTGAGACGAGAAAAGCATATATAGCTAGAGGGAGTTCTTAGGAATTCTTGTCCATCCATTTGTTAAAAAGAAAAACCAAACAAACAAAGCAACAAATGGATGTCCTCGAATGGGAAAATATGCAACCAACATGCTCACACAATAAGATATCAAATAGATATGTGGCAAAGCATGCACAAACACTCTAGCATCTATCAAGCAATTGGCGATGACTAGGTCATCTATATATGAGTATATTGACTGAGGAGTCAAATGAGAACATTTGATCATAGGTCATACTCATCGTTTAAGCACAAGTGGGGTTTCCACTTTAACATAAAGCATTGTTGTGTTCACACCATTAGAGTTGCTTTAGCTTAATTCTTAGAGCAATGCTCCCCCTAGATGTGATATCCCCCCTAAGAGGGATGAACTAACCTTGGGTTTTGTCGATGATGACTTCATGTAGGTGTTGAAGATGTAGATGCTCAATATTGATGTAGATCATTTGGAGCAATCCATTGGAGTGAGTTGCACTTTCAATACCTACATGGGATAGTCCCACAAGGAACACACAAGGATATCCATAGACATAGAGTGAAATACACACATGATGTTGTCCATGAAAGCATTAGGTTACCTTGTCCCTAGTCTTACCAACAAGAGGGGTTGTGACTCCTTGAACTAGTGCAAGATGTGGAAGTTGATTGCACTTGTCCTTGCCAAAATGAATGAGTGGAGTATGTTGGCGGAGTCACCCTCAAGAACTTTCAAGTTCTTCTTCTTTGGGATCTACATCATCTTGATGGGAATCCTTGGAGTTGTAGTCGTACTTGATGAAGTAGAACTTGATGTAGTCTTGGGAACCCACTTGACCAAGGCCTTAGGAGCTTCTTCAAATGCATCAATCTCCTCTTGAAGCTTCACTACAAAAAAATACACTTCCGTGATGATACGTGTTTGTCACAGTAGGTCACCTTTTCTGTCATGTATGTACATCCATGACGATTTTATGACAGAATCAAGATAGTCATACGTGCTATCGTAGAAGTAGAAGTGTTCCATGACAATACCAAAATTATCATCACGAAAGTGTTCACTTCCATGACGATAAATGACGCGTCATGGAAGTGCTTTCATCAAGGGTAACCGACACATCACATCCATCGTAACGGGTCGTCGTTAAGCTATCGGGTCCGGTTTTGGATCCAATAACCCATTAACAGCCCGGACCAATGGCGATTTTCCACGTGTAAAATTCTCATTGGCCGAAGGAAACACGTGGCAGCTCATCATTGTGTCAGATAGGCACCTATGATATGTCGACACGTGCGATGACCCACCACTGGCCCATTTAGCTTACAAAGGCTGTCCCGTTTGACTTGGTCAAAAGTTAGCGGGCCGGCCCATGAAAATCCTGTTAACGGTCTGTTCGCAAATAGCCCATTTTACGGTTCGGTAACTCATGGCCCGTTAGGGCCTTCCCGAAATCGGCCCAACAACGTCATGTGGGCTGTCGAATATAACACCAACCCGTTTCACTTTTGGCCCATGTATGGCCCATGACGTCTTTCGGCCCATATGGGGCATTTCGTATCTTTAGGCCCTTTAGTGGCCCAGGTGACTCTAGCCCATAATGTACAGTAAATTTCTTTGTAACCATTAACGGCCCATGATTCACATGGGCTGTTTCCAGCCAGTGTTAGCTTTCGTCCTACTAACGGCCCATACATTCTTGGGCTCCTTTCCGACCCTCGATTACTTTCGGCCCGTTGCTGGCCTGTTCCACTAATGGGCCAAATTCGGCCCGTGGCTAGAATCGGCCCGTTTGTGGCTTGTTAACCCGTTGCGCCATTTCCAGCCCGTCCTATATTCTGGCCCATTAACGACCCGTTATTCATGTGACAAAATTAAGCCTTTGTTGTCTTCCGGCCTGTTAATGGCCTCTTACCATGCTGGTCCGATACCAATTACGCCCGTTTACGGCCCATGTGGACCCATTTATCTGACGGACCGAGGGCCACCAATTCTACGGCCCGTTGGAGGCCCATTTATCCAACAGCCCGTAGGAGGCCCATGGATCCTACGGCCTGTAGCAGGGTCAAGGTTACCATGGTCCATATGTGGCCCATGGTTGTTGCGGCCACTAGCAAACTAGGGAAAAAGAAGACTAGGAAATAAATAAGCCCGAAACTAACGCTAGGCTATTAAGACGATTGCACAGATTAAATCCACTTGGCATCAAAGTTCGCCACCAGTGCAAATATAGGGAACACCCTACACTATACAAAATGGCTTAATGTTTTCTTCAGCCGGTGGCTGCACGTTAAGAACAAATTTTGTATCGCAACAAAACAAATTACAACCATAAAACAAAAGGAAGGTTGGCATAAAAGTTAACATTTTCATGTTGTATTGTCCGATGGAGCACCATAACTTTCGCCTTCATTTCTCCTAGGCTCCCGAACAACATAGCAAATGTCTGATAGTCTGGTTTCAAAACCATGCATATCTTGACGACATCGAACAATGGTTGTCCTTGTTTCACAAAGGGTCTCTGTTAGGGAATGGACTTGTGTCTGGAGCACAGATATAACATTGTTTTGAGATTGCATATCTTGATCATGAGGCAGTTTGGACGAGATTGCCTTAACAACCAACCCAGTATTACGCAGGAACGTGCTTTTGGCACTGTTAGTGGACAGGTACTGACCCACTGCATCAAGAGGTGACATTGCGGTTATAGCTGCCTTGTCACCTTCAAAAGGTGGCGGTTCCACCATTTTTTCCATAGCTTGCTGAAAAGATGAGTTTTTACATTACTAGTACCAGAACAGAAGATATTAAGGAGGTAGCAAAACCAAACAAAATAGCTTTGGTCTATATACAGAACTTATTCTGGTGAACCCATGTAAAATATTAGTTGTACTAGCAAAAAGACCCGTGCGTTGCAACGGGAGAGATGATTGTATCTGCAAAATGCATTTGCAGTCAAGCTGAATTTAATCTTTACCGAGATATGTGGGATCAAGGATTGCATATCTTTAATATGAAATCAAGAGTTACACTAATAGAACTTTAAGAAAATAAACTCAAATATGCTGTAGAGAAGTGCACTCGGGCAGTAACTTTTTCTCTTGAGGATTGCAATAAACATAGAACTTTTTTATATTTGATAGTACAAACGGAAAACTTCATATTTTGTGGTCGCAAGGTTGCATGATTTTTTTTCCGGATAAATCATGGTTCACGAGTTCAGCTACGGAAATAAAGAAGTTCTTTTCTGACTTGAGATGACTTTTAGTTGAAGTACGGCACATAGAAAACATGCCCTGGCACCATGGGTGTAGTAACTGGTAAAGAAAACTTTGTACATGAGCTCCCACATTAAAAGGCCAAGGGTACATAATGACTGGCAAAAAGGGAACGTGTTTACCTCATATAGAGGTCGTGTACTCCTTGTGGTTTCTCTTAATTTCTAAAACTAAATTAAACAAAAAGGAAATTAAAATTAAAAAAGGGTGACGACTGGATTCGAACCCGCACCTCCTGGGTAGATGTGTGGCGCTCTAGCCACCAAGCTACAACATCTTTACTGATGTTAAGGGAGGTTCGCTAGCTGATAAACCAAATTTAGCGCAGCGACCTGCGATGGAAAAAATGTAATGTTTTTTCTGACTTATAGGTGGCATACTCGGTAATTTGTAGCAACTTTGGGGGTAAATTATATGACGTACGGGCAGAAACAATAGCCCTTATATTATTAGGGTAGATTTTACTTCAAAGTACATAATAAAACCAGGTTCCAAACATATGACCATGTACCATGGCTAATGTATTGTCTATTTCTTCACATTTTATTGACAGCTAAGGATAAAGAGACAAAGTTTATAATACGGTAAGCATAGTATGACATCATTCATATCACAAAACAACTGAGAATATACAAACAGGCAATTATATCATTGTGTGGGCAAGTCCAGCATAGAACTAGATTACAGATAAAGATCAAAGGAACATCACTCCTCTCTTTTAAACCTTGTAAGGTGCAATGATACGCTAAGACAATTGTGTATAAAATTGAAAAGAGTAATAGACATTGGCTGCAAACCATGCAGTTCAATGCACAAGTCAGAGTAAGTAGTAGTTAAAGGCATGATGATTAAGGACTTACAACAGCAGCTTTTACTGTAGTCATGCCCTTCGTCTTGCTGGTGTGACAGTCCTTGAAGATTTCCACAACATTTGGTTCAGGTACTTTTTGGTCCTCGCGGGCTTTCCTCTGCATTTGGAACAAGTCAATATAGATCTAATCCTATGGTACAACGAAAAGAGTGAAACAACAGCTAATTACAAGAGCCTCGCAGTGTGCAATATAGCTATGAGATCCTGTCGTCTGTTGGAATTTCACTGTCGTACGGCTGGCCTTGTTCTTTGAACAGTTCACCTACAAGAAGATAGATTTGTGAGGCACATGCATAAATAGGAGTTCAACATGTGATCTGATCACATACATATAACATACCTAATACTTTGGATTAGACCAGTGTTTAATGAGACCTCTCCAGTCTTCATCCGATATATTTTCCACTGGAGATGTTTGGGCAAGTTCACTGTTTGCCTTGCCTTCAAAGTGAGTTTTCCTCAAGTTATAGCGATACTGTCGCGGAGCAAAACATGGGTGCAAGCTTGTCTGGTTGCATCATCTTAGCTATCCAACTTAAACCTTGATACGTCCATTTTGCATCATGCTTTTATATCGATATTTATTGCATTATGGGCTGTTATTACACATTATATCATAATACTTATGCCTATTCTCTCTTATTTTATAAGGTTTACATGAAGAGGTAGAATGCTGACAGCTGGAATTCTGGACTGGAAAAGGAATAAATATTAGAGACCTATTCTGCACAACTCCAAAAGTCCTGAAACTTCACGGATCTTGTTTTTGGAATATATAAAAAATATTGGGTGAAGAAAGAACCAGAGGGGGGCCACCAACCAGCCACAAGGGTGGAGGGCACGCCATAGCCCCCTGGGCGCGCCCCTGACCTTGTGGGCCCCCTAGCAGGCCTCCGGTGCCCATCTTTGGCTATATGGCGTGTTTTCATCTGGAAAAATAAATAAGAAGAAAGCTTTCGGGACGAAGCGCCGCCGTCTCAAGGCGGAACCTTGGCAGAACCAATCTAGGGCTCCAGCGGAGCTGTTCTGTCGGGGAAACATCCCTCCGGGAGGGGGAAACCGTCGCCATCGTCATCACCATCGATCCTTTCATCGATAGGGGGTCAATCTTCATCAACATCTTCACCAGCACCATCTCCTCTCAAACCCTAGTTCATCTCTTGTATTCGATCTTGGTCCCAAAACCTCAGATCGGTACCTGTGGGTTGCTAGTAGTGTTGATTACTCCTTGTAGTTGATGCTAGTTGGTTTATCCCATGGAAGATTATATTTTCAGATCCTTAGTGATAATTAATACTCCTCTTATCTTGATCATAAATATGCTTTGTGAGTAGTTACGTTTGTTCCTGAGGACATGGGAGAAGTCTTGTTATATGTAATCATGTGAATTTGGTATTCGTTCGATATTTTGATGAGATGTATGTTGTCTCTCCTCTAGTGGTGTTATGTGAACGTTGACTACATGACACTTCACCATTATTTGGGCCTAGGGGAAGGCATTGGGAAGTAATAAGTAGATGATGGGTTGCTAAAGTGACAGAAGATTAAACCCTAGTTTATGTGTTGCTTTGTAAGGGGCTGATTTGGATCCATATGTTTCATGCTATGGTTAGGTTTACCTTAATACTTCTTTCGTAGTTGCGGATGCTTGCGAGAGGGGTTAATCATAAGTGGGAGGCTTGTCCAAGGAAGGGCAGCACCCAAGCACCGATCCACCCACATATCAAATTATCAAAGTAACAAACGCGAATCATATGAGCATGATGAAAACTAACTTGACAACAATTCACATGTGTCCTTGATGACCCACAAGTATAGGGGATCAATTGTAGTTCTTTTTGATAAGTAAGAGACCCAACGAGGAGCAGAAAGAAATGACAAGTGGTTTTCAGCATGGTAATGTCTGCATGTGCTGAAATTGTAAGTAACAGAGTAGTTTGATAGCAAGATAATTTGTAACGAGCAAGTAACGGTAGTAGTAAAAAAAGTGCAGCAAGGTAGCCCAATCCTTTTGAGCCAAAGGACAGGCCAAAACAGTCTCTTATGATAAGCAAAGCGTTCTTGAGGGTACACGGGAATTTCATCTAGTCACTTTCATCATGTTAGCTTAATTTGTGTTCGGTACTTTGATAATTTGATATGTGGGTGGACCGGTGCTTAGGTGCCGTTATTACTTGAACATACCTCCTATTTACGATTAACCCTCCTGCAATCATCTGCAACTACGAGAAAAGTATTAAGAATAAATTGTAACCATAGCATTAAATTTTGGATCCAATTGGTCCCTTACGGAATAGCGCATAAACTGGGGTTTAAGCTTCCACCACTCTTGCAACCCATCATCTAATTGCTACTCCATAATGCATTCCCTTAGGCCCAAATATGGTGAAGTTTCATGTAGTCGATGTTCACATGACACCACTAAGGGAATCATGAAGGAAATATGCCCTAGAGGCAATAATAAAGTTATTATTTATTTCCTTACATATCATGATAAATGTTTATTATTCATGCTAGAATTGTATTAACTGGAAACATAATACATGTGTGAATACATAGACAAACAGAGTGTCACTAGTATGCCTCTACTTGACTAGCTTGTTAATCAAAGATGGTTAAGTTTCCTAACCATAGACAAAGGAGTTGTCATTTGATTAACAAGGTCACATCATTAGTTGAATGATCTGATTGACATGACCCATTCCATTAGCTTAGCACCCGATCGTTTAGTATGTTGCTATTGCTTTTATCCATGACTTATACATGTTCCTTTGACTATGAGATTATGCAACTCCCGTTTACCGTAGGAACACTTTGTGTGCTACCAAACGTCACAACGTAAGTGGGTGATTATAAAGGTGCTCTACAGGTGTCTCCGAAAGTATTTGTTGGGTTGGCATATTTCGAGATTAGGATTTGTCACTCTGAATGTCGGAGAGGTATCTCAGGGCCTTCTCGGTAATGCACATCATATAAAGCCTTGCAAGCATTGCAACCAATGAGTTGGTTGCGGGATAATGTATTACGGAACGAGTAAAGAGACTTGCCAGTAACGAGATTGAACTAGGTATTGGATACCAACGATCGAATCTCGGGCAAGTAACATACCGATGACAAAGGGAACAACGTATGTTGTTATGCGGTCTGACCGATAAAGATCTTCGTAGAATATGTAGGAACCAATATGGGCATCCAGGTCCCGCTATTGGTTATTGACCGGAGACGTGTCTCGGTCATGTCTACATTGTTCTCGAACCGTAGGGTCGGCACGCTTAAGGTTACGATGACAGTTATTATGAGTTTATGCATTTTGATGTACCGAAGGAGTTCGGAGTCCCGGATGTGATCACGGACATGACGAGGAGTCTCGAAATGGTCGAGACATAAAAATTGATATATTGGAAGCCTACATTTGGATATCGGAAGTGTTCCGAGTGAAATCGGGATTTTACCGGAGTACCGGGAGGTTACCGGAACCCCCCGGGAATCATATGGGCCTTAGTGGGCTTTAGTGGAAAGGAGAAAGGGGCAGCCCTAGGTGGCCGCGCGCCTCTCCCCCCTCCCCTAGTCCTATTAGGACTAGGAGAAGGTGGCCGGCCCCCTCTCTCTCTTTCCCCCCTCCGACGAATCCTATTCCAACTAGGATTGGGGGGGGGATCCTACTCAGGGAGGGAGTAGGACTCCCTGGCGCGCCTCTCCTTGGCCGGCCAGCCCCTTCCCTTGGCTCCTTTATATACGGGGGCAGGGGGGCACCCTAGAACACACAAGTTGATCCTTGAGATCATTCCTTAGCCGTGTGCGGTGCCCCCTTCCACCAAATTCCACCTCGGTCATATCGTTGCAGTGCTTAGGCGAAGCCCTGCGCCGGTAACACATCAAGATCATCACCACGCCGTCGTGCTGACGGAACTCTTCCCCGACGCTTTGCTGGATCGGAGCCCGGGGATCGTCATCGAGCTGAACGTGTGCTAAGAACTCGGAGGCGCCGGAGTAACGGTGCTGGGGTCGATTGGATCGCGAGGAGGACGTACGACTACTTCCTCTACGTTGTGTCAATGCTTCCGCTTCGGTCTACGAGGGTACATGGACAAGACTCTCCCCTCTTGTTGCTATGCATCACCATGATCTTGCGTGTGCGTAGGAATTTTTTTGAAATTACTATGTTCCCCAACAGTGGTATCAGAGCCAGGTTTTTATGGTTTGATGTTTTGCACGAGTAGAACACAAGTGAGTTGTGGACGATACAAGTCATACTGCCTACCAGCATGTCATACTTTGGTTCAGCGGTATTGTTGGACGAGACGATCCGGACCAACCTTACGCGTACGCTTACGCGAGACCGGTTCCCTCGACGTGCTTTGCACATAGATGGCTTGCGGAAGACTGTCTCTCCAACTTTAGTTGAACCGAGTGTGGCTACGCCCGATCCTTGAGAAGGTTAAAACGGAGTCTATTTGACGAAGTATCGTTGTGGTTTTGATGCGTAGGTGAGATTGGTTCTTGCTTCAGCCCGTAGCAGCCACGTAAAATTTGCAACAAACAAAGTAGAGGACGTCTAACTTGTTTTTGTAGGGCATGTTGTGATGTGATATGGTCAAGACATGATGCTAAATTTTATTGTATGAGATGATCATGTTTTGTAACCGAGTTATCGGCAACTGGCAGGAGCCATATGGTTGTCGCTTTATTGTATGCAATGCAATCGCCCTGTAATGCTTTACTTTATCACTAAGCGGTAGCGATAGTTGTAGAAGCATAAGATTGGCGAGACGACAACGATGCTACGATGGAGATCAAGGTGTCGCGCCGGTGACGATGGTGATCATGATGGTGCTGCGGAGATGGAGATCACAAGCACAAGATGATGATGGCCATATCATATCACTTATATTGATTGCATGTGATGTTTATCTTTTTATGCATCTTATCTTGCTTTGATTGACGGTAGCATTATAAGATGATCTCTCACTAAATTATCATAGTAAAAGTGTTCTCCCTGAGTATGCACCGTTGCGAAAGTTCTTCGTGCTGAGACACCACGTGATGATCGGGTGTGATAGGCTCTACGTTCAAATACAACGGGTGCAAAACAGTTGCACACGCGGAATACTCAGGTTTAACTTGACGAGCCTGGCATATAACAGATATGGCCTCGGAACATGGAGACCAAAAGGTCGAGCGTGAATCATATAGTAGATATGATCAACATAGTGATGTTCACCATTGAAACTACTCCATCTCACGTGATGATCGGACATGGTTTAGTTAATTTGGATCACATGATCACTTAGAGGATTAGAGAGATGTCTATCTAAGTTGGAGTTCTTAAGTAATATGATTAATTGAACTTAAATTTATCATGAACTTAGTCCCTGATAGTATCTTGCTTGTTTATGTTGATTGTAGATAGATGGCTCGTGCTGTTGTTCCGTTGAATTTTAATGCGTTCCTTGAGAAAGCAAAGTTGAAAGATGATGGTAGCAATTACACGGACTGGGTCCGTAACTTGAGGATTATCCTCATTGCTGCACAGAAGAGTTACGTCCTGGATGCACCGCTAGGTGCCAGGCCTGCTGCTGGAGCAACACCAGATGTTATGAACGTCTGGCAGAGCAAAGCTGATGACTACTCTATAGTTCAGTGTGCCATGCTTTACGGCTTAGAACCGGGACTTCAACGACGGTTTGAGAACCATGGAGCATATGAGATGTTCCAGGAGTTGAAGTTGATATTCCAACAGAATGCCCGGATTGAGAGATATGAGGTCTCCAATAAGTTCTATAGCTGCAAGATGGAAGAGAATGGGTCTGTCAGTGAGCACATACTCAGAATGTCTGGGTATTATAATCACTTGAGTCAACTGGGAGTTAATCTTCCGGATGATTGTGTCATTGAAAGAATTCTTCAATCACTGCCACCAAGCTACAAAGGCTTCGTGATGAACTATAATATGCAAGGGTTAGATAAGACTATGCCCGAGCTCTTCGCAATGCTAAAAGCTGCGGAGGTAGAAATCAAAAAGGAGCATCAAGTGTTGATGGTCAATAAGACCACTAGTTTCAAGAAAAAGGGCAAAGGAAAGAAGAAGGGGAACTTCAAGAAGAACAGCAAACAAGTTGCTGCTCAAGAGAAGAAACCCAAGTCTGGACCTAAGCCTGAAACTGAGTGCTTCTACTGCAAGCAGACCGGTCACTGGAAGCGGAACTGCCCCAAGTATCTGGCGGACAAGAAGGATGGCAAGGTGAACAAAGGTATATGTGATATACATGTTATTGATGTGTACCTTACTAATGCTCGCAGTAGCACCTGGGTATTTGATACTGGTTCTGTTGCTAATATTTGCAACTCGAAACAGGGACTACGGATTAAGCGAAGATTGGTTAAGGACGAGGTGACGATGCGCGTGGGAAATGGTTCCAAAGTCGATGTGATCGCGGTCGGCACGCTACCTCTACATCTACCTTCGGGATTAGTATTAGACCTAAATAATTGTTATTTGGTGCCTGCGTTGAGCATGAACATTATATCTGGATCTTGTTTGATGCGAGACGGTTATTCATTTAAATCAGAGAATAATGGTTGTTCTATTTATATGAGTAATATCTTTTATGGTCATGCACCCTTGAAGAGTGGTCTATTTTTGATGAATCTCGATAGTAATGATACACATATTCATAGTGTTGAAGCCAAAAGATGCAGAGTTGATAATGATAGTGCAACTTATTTGTGGCACTGCCGTTTAGGTCATATCGATGTAAAGCGCATGAAGAAACTCCATGCTGATGGACTTTTGGAGTCACTTGATTATGAATCACTTGGCACTTGAGAACCGTGCCTCATGGGCAAGATGACTAAAACACCGTTCTCCGGTACTATGGAGAGAGCAACAGATTTATTGGAAATCATACATACAGATGTATGTGGTCCAATGAATGTTGATGCTCGTGGCGGATATCGTTATTTTCTCACCTTCACAGATGATTTGAGCAGATATGGGTATATCTACTTAATGAAACATAAGTCTGAAACGTTTGAAAAGTTCAAAGAATTTCAGAGTGAAGTTGAAAATCATCATAACAAGAAAATAAAGTTTCTACGATCAGATCGTGGAGGAGAATATTTGAGTTACGAGTTTGGTCTACACTTAAAGCAATGCGGAATAGTTTCGCAACTCACGCCACCCGGAACACCACAACGAAATGGTGTGTCCGAACGTCGTAATCGCACTTTACTAGATATGGTGCGATCTATGATGTCCCTTACAGATTTACCGATATCATTTTGGGGTTATGCTCTAGAGACGGCCGCATTCACGTTAAATAGGACACCGTCAAAATCCGTTGAGACGACGCCTTATGAACTATGGTTTAGCAAGAAACCAAAGTTGTCGTTTCTTAAAGTTTGGGGCTGCGAGGCTTATGTGAAAAAACTTCAACCTGATAAGCTCGGACCCAAATCGGAGAAATGTGTCTTCATAGGATACCCAAAGGAGACAGTTGGGTACACCTTCTATCACAGATCCGAAGGCAAGACATTTGTTGCTAAATTCGGAGTCTTTCTGGAAAAGGAGTTTCTCTCGAAAGAAGTGAGTGGGAGGAAAGTAGAACTTGATGAGGTAACTGTACCTGCTCCCTTACTGGAAAGTAGTACATTACAGAAATCTGTTTCTGTAGCACCTACACCAGTTAGTGAGGAAGATAATGATATTGATCATGAATCTTCAGATCAAGTTACTACAGAACCTCGTAGATCAACCAGAGTAAGATCCGCACTAGAGTGGCACGGCAATCCTATTCTGGAAGTCATGCTACTAGATCATGATGAACCTACGAACTATGAAGAAGCGATGGTGAGCCCAGATTCCACAAAATGGCTGGAGGCCATGAAATCTGAGATGGGATCCATGTATGAAAACAAAGTATGGACTTTGGTTGACTTGCCCGAGGGTCGGCAAGCAATAGAGAACAAGTGGATCTTTAAGAAGAAGACTGACGCCGACGGTAATGTTACTGTGTACAAAGCTCGACTTGTCGCAAAGGGTTTTCGACAAGTTCAAGGGATTGACTACGATGAGACCTTCTCACCCGTAGCGATGCTTAAGTCTGTCCGAATCATGTTAGCAATTGCCGCATTTTATGATTATGAAATTTGGCAAATGGATGTAAAAACTGCATTCCTGAATGGGTTTCTGGAAGAAGAGTTGTATATGATGCAACCAGAAGGTTTTATCGATCCAAAGGGAGCTAACAAAGTGTGCAAGCTCCAGCGATCCATTTATGGACTGGTGCAAGCATCTCGGAGTTGGAATAAACATTTTGATAGTGTGATCAAAGCATTTGGGTTTGTACAGACTTTTGGAGAAGCCTGTATTTACAAGAAAGTGAGTGGGAGCTCTGTAGCATTTCTGATATTATATGTGGATGACATATTGTTGATTGGAAATGATATAGAATTTCTGGAAAGCATAAAGGGATACTTGAACAAGAGTTTTTCAATGAAAGACCTCGGTGAAGCTGCTTACATATTGGGCATTAAGATCTATAGAGATAGATCAAGACGCTTAATTGGACTTTCACAAAGCACATACCTTGACAAGATTTTGAAGAAGTTCAAAATGGATCAAGCAAAGAAAGGGTTCTTGCCTGTATTACAAGGTGTGAAGTTGAGTAAGACTCAATGCCCGACCACCGCAGAAGATAGAGAGAAGATGAAAGATGTTCCCTATGCTTCAGTCATAGGCTCTATCATGTATGCGATGCTGTGTACCAGACCTGATGTGTGCCTTGCTATAAGTTTAGCAGGGAGGTACCAAAGTAATCCAGGAGTGGATCACTGGACAGCGGTCAAGAATATCCTGAAGTACTTGAAAAGGACTAAGGAAATGTTTCTCGTATATGGAGGTGATAAAGAGCTCATCGTAAAAGGTTACGTTGATGCAAGCTTTGACACTGATCCAGACGATTCGAAATCGCAAACCGGATACGTATTTACATTAAACGGTGGAGCTGCCAGTTGGTGCAGTTCTAAACAAAGCGTCGTGGCGGGATCTACATGTGAAGCGGAATACAAAGCTGCTTCGGAAGCAGCAAATGAAGGAGTCTGGATGAAGGAGTTCATATCCGATCTAGGTGTCATACCTAGTTCATCGGGACCAATGAAAATCTATTGTGATAATACTGGAGCAATTGCCTTGGCGAAGGAATCCAGATTTCACAAGAGAACAAAGCACATCAAGAGACGCTTCAATTCCATCCGGGATTTAGTCCAGGTGGGAGACATAGAGATTTGCAAGATACATACGGATCTGAATGTAGCAGACCCGTTGACTAAGCCTCTTCCACGGGCAAAACATGATTAGCACCAAGACTCCATGGGTGTTAGAATCATTACTGTGTAATCTAGATTATTGACTCTAGTGCAAGTGGGAGACTGAAGGAAATATGCCCTAGAGGCAATAATAAAGTTATTATTTATTTCCTTACATATCATGATAAATGTTTATTATTCATGCTAGAATTGTATTAACCGGAAACATAATACATGTGTGAATACATAGACAAACAGAGTGTCACTAGTATGCCTCTACTTGACTAGCTTGTTAATCAAAGATGGTTAAGTTTCCTAACCATAGACAAAGGAGTTGTCATTTGATTAACAAGGTCACATCATTAGTTGAATGATCTGATTGACATGACCCATTCCATTAGCTTAGCACCCGATCATTTAGTATGTTGCTATTGCTTTTATCCATGACATATACATGTTCCTTTGACTATGAGATTATGCAACTCCCGTTTACCGTAGGAACACTTTGTGTGCTACCAAACGTCACAACGTAACTGGGTGATTATAAAGGTGCTCTACAGGTGTCTCCGAAAGTATTTGTTGGGTTGGCGTATTTCGAGATTAGGATTTGTCACTCCGAATGTCGGAGAGGTATCTCAGGGCCTTCTCGGTAATGCACATCATATAAAGCCTTGCAAGCATTGCAACCAATGAGTTGGTTGCGGGATGATGTATTACGGAACGAGTAAAGAGACTTGCCGGTAACGAGATTGAACTAGGTATTGGATACCAACGATCGAATCTCGGGCAAGTAACATACCGATGACAAAGGGAACAACGTATGTTGTTATGCGGTCTGACCGATAAAGATCTTCGTAGAATATGTAGGAACCAATATGGGCATCCAGGTCCCGCTATTGGTTATTGACCGGAGACGTGTCTCGGTCATGTCTACATTGTTCTCGAACCGTAGGGTCCGCACGCTTAAGGTTACGATGACAGTTATTATGAGTTTATGCATTTTGATGTACCGAAGGAGTTCGGAGTCCCGGATGTGATCACGGACATGACGAGGAGTCTCGAAATGGTCGAGACATAAAGATTGATATATTGGAAGCCTACATTTGGATATCAGAAGTGTTCCGAGTGAAATCGGGATTTTACCGGAGTACCGGGAGGTTACCGGAACCCCCCGGGAATCATATGGGCCTTAGTGGGCTTTAGTGGAAAGGAGAAAGGGGCAGCCCTAGGTGGTCGCGCGCCTCTTCCCCCTCCCCTAGTCCTATTAGGACTAGGAGAAGGTGGTCGGCCCCCTCTCTCTCTTTCCCCCCTCCGACGAATCCTATTCCAACTAGGATTGGGGGGGGGGAATCCTACTCACGGAGGGAGTAGGACTCCCTGGCGCGCCTCTCCTTGGCCGGCCAGCCCCTCCCCTTGGCTCCTTTATATACGCGGGCAGGGGGGCACCCTAGAACACACAAGTTGATCCTTGAGATCGTTCCTTAGCCGTGTGCGGTGCCCCCTTCCACCAAATTCCACCTCGGTCATATCGTTGCAGTGCTTAGGCGAAGCCCTGCGCTGGTAACACATCAAGATCGTCACCACGCCGTCGTGTTGACGGAACTCTTCCCCGACGCTTTGCTGGATCGGAGCCCGGGGATCGTCATCGAGCTGAACGTGTGCTAAGAACTCGGAGGCGCCGGAGTAACGGTGCTGGGGTCGGTTGGATCGCGAGGAGGACGTACGACTACTTCCTCTACGTTGTGTCAACGCTTCCGCTTCGGTCTACAAGGGTACATGGACAAGACTCTCCCCTCTCGTTGCTATGCATCACCATGATCTTGCGTGTGTGTAGGATTTTTTTTGAAATTACTACGTTCCCCAACAAATCACAACATACATACTATCAAAATATCGAACACATATCAGGTTCACATGATTACTTGCAACATGATTTCTCCCGTGACCTCAAGAACAAAAGTAAATACTCAAAAATGATAAACATGCTCAAGATCAGAGGGGTATTAAATAGCATATTGGATCTAAACATATAATCTTCCACTGTCAGGACCCCGACTCGATGTCACATTGATCTAGCCGGTAACACCTCATATCACTTTGCGGCCTCACGCACGGTATCCCCACGGGTGTCGCCTTACCTTTGCCCGGGACCGTTTGCGTCTTTTGGCTCACGTATATGATAGTGTCGCTAGCATCCATATGATAAGGAGCCCGGGCTGACATGACTAGTCGTAAACCCAAAGTGGCACAGACTTAGAGGGACAAGCATTCATGACCCATCATCGAACGTGTCGGTCATCAGCGAGTGAATCCAGGCTGTAGCACTGGGCTAGCAGGACTCCGGTGAACCGGGCTGTAGCGGGCTAACAGGACTCCGATATTCATCGCGTGACATTTCCCCGAAGGGACAGACACAGGAACGAAGAAGGACACATGCCGGCCAGCCTAAGTGTTCCGGAGCAGTAGCAAGCTACCATGGCTCGGTGGAAACACTAGGAGACATTTCCCGGTAAGAGAGGCTACTAAAGATAAACAACTAGATGGTCAGATCCCACACATACCAAGCATTTCAATAGCATACACACAATATGCTCGATATGTGCAAATACAACATGGCATCACAACATGACTCTACGACTCAAGTATTTTAATCAATAGGCTCCGAGGAGCAAGATATTACAAACAGGGGTCTCACGACCCAACATTCAGAGCATACAAGTCAAAGCACAAGCGGAAGCTATCATGTCTGAGTACAGACATCTAGAAATGAAAAAGGCTGAGAAGCCTGACTATCTACCAGATCCTGTCGGGGCACAAGATCGTAGCTGAGGTAACAAGCTAAACGTTGAAGTCCAAGCGGAACTACTAATGAGACTGAAGTCTCTCTGCAAAAAACATAAAATAGGCAAACGTGAGTACAAATGTACCCAGCAAGACTTACATCAGAACTAACTACATATGCATCATTATCAACAAAGGGGTGGTGGGGTTTAACTGCAGCAAGCCAGCTTTTACCCGGTGGCTATCCTAAACTACGACTGCAATGTAACTCTTTTGAGGTGGCGCACACGAGTCCACATATTCCCCATATCAATACACCACTATGGATCCGCTCCCGTCTCCCTACGAGAGCGCCATCCATAGCACTCACGCTTATCTTGCGTATTTTAGAGTATCCACTTTCACTTGTCTATGAACTGATATAAGCAACCCAGAAGTCCTTTTCCGCGGACACGGCTATTCGAATAGATGATTTTAACCCTGCAGGGGTGTACTTCTTCATACATGTTTCCACCACTTAGCGTCTGCACACGACATGTGCTCGGCAGACTTCAAGCGAAAGCCGACGTGGGTGTAGACCACGACCTACCTAAACACCTAAGTCTCTAGTCCAGGTTTATCGCCTATTCGGGTTCCATCCATGAGGAGATCCAGCCGGAGTTTCGCTCACAGCCCCAAACGATGTGAACAGGGTTCCCGAGATACCAAACGGGCATCCGATACAGCGTGCCACGTACCTACCGCATCACAGCCCACCCCTACGGTCAGCGCTGTCCACGGCCTCCAGTAAGCTACAAACACCAGAAACTACTTGCAACTCCTGGACAGAGGACTAGGGTGAATAAGAAGTCGAGCGGGGTCATATTTCAGGGCCCAATGTATGGTAGTAGCTGAATCATGGATCACAAACACAGAACTCAGTTCCTGAGGACGGCTGCAATGAGACAACCCACCATGTACTCCTACATGGCCTCTCATCGCTACCTTTACCAAAACGTGTTCACACACTTAGCTCACACACAGTAGGACATGTTCACACGCCTCTGATTCATCCCCGATGAATCAGACCTGACTCAACTCTAAGCAGTAGCAGGCATGACAAACAAGCAAGAATGAGTAGGCACAACAGGGCTCAAACAACTCCTACTCATGCTAGTGGGTTTCATCTATTTACTGTGGCAATGACAGGTCATGCAAAGGATAAAGGGGTTCAGCTACCGCAACAAGTAACAGATGAATCGTTGTTGTCCTAATGCAGTAAAAGAGAGCAGGAGCGAGAGAGTAGGATTGTATCGGAATGAACAAGGGGATTTTGCTTGCCTGGCACTTCTGAAGATAACATTGAGTCTTCATCAGTGTCAACGATCACATCATCGGTATCACGTCTATCGAGAGGGGACAAATACCAGCAACACAGAAGGGAACACAATCAATGCAATGCACAATATGATGCATGATCATGACATGGCAAAATGAAGGTGTGTTGGGCTAATGCAACTAAAACCAGATTAAATGGAGTTGGTTTGAATCCAAGATTCAAATTCAAACTCCATATGTGGATATTTAAATGCCCTTTATATGATTTGTGCTAAACAGTAGCTATAAGTTGTCCTAACATGCATGAAAATGGTACAGATGGATTCCTTGAATTTTTCTGATAATTTTTCATATATAATTTATTTAATTTGGAGTTACGGTTAATTTTCTATGATTTATTGAAGTTTTGGGCATTTTCTGGAATTTTCTGAATAAAAATAAATCCAGAAAACATTACTGCGTCATCCTGACGTCATGATGACGTCAGTAGGTCAATGTGGCACAGTCCGGTCAAACCCTGACCGGTGGGTCCCGAGTGTCAGCGTCTAACTAAACTAACCTAGCTTAGTTAAACTAACCTAACCTAATTAGCCGGGCGGGGCCCGCAGGTCAGTGAGAGAGAGGGGGGGTCAAACCGGGCAGTGGGGTCAACCCACGCCGGTCATCGGGTTAGCGGTCGCCGGCGTTTAGCCGCCGGCGAGTCCAGACGCGGCGGAGGGCTCGGAAATGAGCCACATGGCATCGTTTCGGCCGTGGTTTGTTGCATTCGAACGCGCGCAGTGGCGCGCATCTAGTGGTGGCGGTGACAGGTGCTGGGGTGGCCGGAAAAGTGGTCGGCGACGAGGTTTGGCGGCGGCAGCAGCTCAGGCAATCCTGGGGTGGCGCTATAGAGCACTAGAGGAGAGACCGAAGGGCGCTGCGGGCTCCTGGGAGGGCGGCGAACATGGTGACGCGCTCAGGCGCACGCTGGGATGGCCCTGGCCACGGCAACGACATGGCACGGCGGCGGCAAGCTCGGCCATGGTCGGAAGATGGAGCTAGGGGACGGGAACAGAGGGGGCGAGCAAAGAGGAGGCAGCAGGAGCTCACAGGGAGACCGATGAGGTGGTCAGCGAGCTCGGGGGCGTCTTCGGTGCTGCGAATCGAACGGCGGCGATCGCCGGCCGTGGCGATGAAGATGGCGGTGATGGCGTGGCTTCAGGGCACCCGGCGTCGCGTGCGTCGTGGTAGAGCTTCCCGGATCCAAGGCGGAGCTCGTGGCCTAACTGGCTGGGCATGGGGATGCTGGTGGCTCCGGTGGTGCTCGTCGGCGGTCTCGGTGCGTCCGGGGATGAGCGAGGGAGAGAGACAGAGGAGGGAGAGGGGATGCAGCGAGTGAGGGAAAAGAGAGAGGGGACACGGGGCGTCGTCGTGGCGCGAATTAGGACGAAGGGCGGCCTCCAGCGCGAAGCAGGAGGTGGCCGGGGCTCTCCGGCGCGCGCCACGCCTCGCCTCTGCCTACTGGCAGAGGAAGACGACGAGCGGCGAGGTAGATGGGCTGGGCTGGGCCGCGGGAGAAGCTGGGCCAGGCAGGTAAGCAGGTAAGTGGCCCAGGTGGCCTCTCTCCCCTTTTTTTCTATTTTGTTTCTCTTTTCTATTTCTGTAGTTTTGTTTCTGATTTAGTTTATAGCCCAAATCATTTTAATAAATCCTGCAAATAATTGTGGCCATTAAATGAATTATTACAGAGGCCCTTAACTATTTTCAGAATTGTTGGAGCATTCAAAAATAATAATAGTATTTAAATGCCCCAATTCAAATACAATATGGATTATTCAAAAATCCATAATGGCCCAAAAATATTGGCATCATTTTTGGTAGAGGTTTTTCACCTTTGTCAAAAATCATGAACATTTTTGAAAGCCATTTGGACTTACTTGAAAGTATTTTAGGTGAACCTAGTGAATTCCTTTAATGCTAGGGTTTGAGCAATCCCCATTTCAAGTTCATTCAAAAGTTAAACATGATGCACACATGAGGTCTAGCCTAGTGCATACCAGAAGCTAGGGATGTGACAACTCACCCCCACTAAACAAGAATCTCGTCTCGAGATTCAAGCGTAGGGTAAGGTGAAGGGGTAACGCAGACTAGTATAATCTTCACGATCCAGGTTGCACGCCAAATGAACATTGATTCAAACACCATCTTTATCTTGAAGTCTTGCTCTGAGAAATCCTGCCAACATGACATGGAGAGAAGAAGGAGACTCTGGAAGGGTCGATCTTCTCGAAGATCGAACAACTCAGGATTACTCACGGAATGAGACATAGCACCATCTCTCGGGTTGAGACACGAGATACACATCAAGAGGGGTGGAAAGAAACGGATGACGAAGATTCACTAGGTGGACAATAATTCCACGCTTTAAAGGGTGGTGAACGGTTGTCACGTAGCGAGGAGTTGAATTGCCATGATACCACGACGAAACATCCTGGAGAAGGGTGATTCGTAGATTATTATCTTAAGTGGCAAAAAAAATTACCTTTGATATAGGGATCATTGAGACTCTCTATATCAGCCTAAGGCAAATCACAGCAATCGATTGGCGGGGTCGGTAGAATGGCATACTTGGACTTGGATGATGTGGATTACCTTGTTGAAGACAACGTAATGGATGAACTTGCTTACCACCAGAAATGGAAGAGACCCATGGTAGAATGGCACATTGACGGTGCAAGCTGGGAACAAAATGCAAATGCTGGGAATGATTCTGGTAACTGGGGAAGAACCCAACAATAGAGAGTGAATTCACTGTTTGTAAAGGTCATAGCATTGCCGAGGAAACTGAGAGCATACCTAGTTAGTGCCGATGATAACACCTAGCGCTTGTGCGTGCTCTCAAGAACTTGAGCATTTCCATAATCATCAAGGTTTTACCAATATCCGTGTCAAGGATTCTGGCAACACAACTTACTACCATGATGAATACCGGTGGAAGATGCCGATGCAAAGGAAGATAACACCTTCTTAGATTTCACCTTGGCGAGGCCAAGGAAACAAAATCTGGATGATCGACCGAGAGACATTTAGCACTCCGCTTCTAATGTTCTCCTTGATGTGCTAGCGTAACCCATTCATAGATATGGTTTGATATCTAGAACATCAAGTAAAAGGTCGGACTTCGGGATTTCAAAATCCATAGGGGCAACTAGGGAGTAAATCCTACGAAATCCCTATGGGGAGGTGGCCAACTTCCTCAATCAAGATATTATAATAACAGGTCTTCCGGCTGGGTGTGTTGGCCACGACATCCACTTTACCGGTTTTCGAGGGACCGATATTATAGTTCTTGGGAAATGTTCCAAACCATCATATCTGCCTGAGATTCAGATCTGGTTGGTGTCAGGATATTCCAGACTCATCGAGTCTAGGAAGAAAAATGAAAGTTTGCAACACAATTCGACGAGACAACGCTGCGAGATTCTCGGGGAATGAACTACGATAGTAAGCTCCAAAACATGAGCTGGTTCTGCTACAAACATGTGAACACGCTGTCCCAGACAAACATGACCACGTGGTAGTCTTATAATAAAACACTACCGAGTTCTGGTTGGGAACCATCATCGAGGATATCAAAATTCTTGATTAAGCCCGGGTTAGCTCTTAAAAAGAACTCCTTCTCCTAGAACAAATCAGTCAGTGGCTTGGGGTGATACGGAACACATATAGAATGGAGGTCGCAAGTCTCCGAACCACAGAATACTTTCGCACGTGTGCATGACTGATTTGGGATGATTCCAAAGGAAACAAAACAATCTTTCTCTAATTCACGGCGGCAACTTTCACCAAATGCACGTGTATAAGAGGAAGTCACTCCTTTCATCAAACAAATACTTCATGAGCTAGCATGAAGAAAATGCTTTCAAAAGTTTCCAACACTAGCTTAATGTTCAACAAAATCATGGAGGAGATAAGGATGTTGTCAATGGGCTCAACAACAATTCATCCGGGTTTCCTTTTAAAAGGAATTCCATAGTTAAGTGAACACGGTGATAGCATTGGTCAGACCAGAGATTTAATGGTGTATGCTCGAGGGATCAACCATGAATAAGACAACATTACGAGCATCGTTGGTACTGATTTGATTTGACGATAGCCCATACTCAAATCAAAGGATTGATAAGACAATAGGTCCAGCAACTGATCACAGGGACCAATCGATGAAGATATCATCTTCTTCAACACACACTACACAAGAATATCCCTTTGGGACGAACTAAGTCAGGCAAGCTTTT
Organism: Triticum aestivum; assembly: GCF_018294505.1. Lineage (NCBI taxonomy): Eukaryota > Viridiplantae > Streptophyta > Magnoliopsida > Poales > Poaceae > Triticum > Triticum aestivum. The sequence continues at coordinate 22,340,491 of NC_057804.1, read as the reverse complement.
ATATTCCAATTCTCCAGGTTGTTGTATAGCTTAACCAGCTAGCTCAGGGGTATCTAACACCGATTCTTGGAGAGAAGGTGGTTCGCAAGAAACCAACTTGATCACGAGCTCAACATAATAGTCAGGTGACAGCCTGGTGATACTTTCGAGAAGATATTCGGAAAATCACGAACCACCGATATGTTACTAAGCTCGAGAACAATCTCGCTTTTGAGGGCAAGACGATATGATCAAATGAGTGAGGACTTGACAAGATCCTAACTCATCAATCGAAGGGTGCACCGAAATAAGGACTAGGTAGCACGATCAGTCTTAGAAGGATGATTCAAAAACCAACACGCCAAGAATGAAATTATTGTCCCTTAACTACCAAGCAACGAGGTTGCTGGGAGTATTGATTTCACACATCACGATTCACTTGTCGACATTCCGGTTACAATAACACAGGAACCGAGGAATGAACAATGATGGCAAGAAGTATCACTGTACCAAGAGTTCATAGGATGGTGTGCAATTCCTATAACAATCCCGATATAAAAGATGGTAATACTCCAAGGTAGAACAGAGCAAAAGCTGGATTGGCATTTTGATCTGCGGAGTACAATTGTTTTGACCCAATCCTAGATATGGAAGAGGTACTGGAGTTTGTTTCTCCTATTCATTCCGCGATAGAATGGCTTGACGGACCACAAGAGTAATAGGCATCGATGAACGAATGCACACATAATCTTGACTATCAATTGATAGACGAGGGTCAGAAGACAACTAAAGAGGGACAACTCAAGGAACACACGATTTTCTGAGTTGTGGGTGCATGGTTTAGCATGTCGAACGAATTCCACATATTTCTTCCGGATAACCCATGCAGAAAGGTAGAACTGGCAGAGTCACAATGTAGAATCGAGAACCCATCGAGAGCACTCTGATTGTGATCTTTCGATCAGCGAGGAACATCTGCCATAAGCGGTTCATAGTATTTGGAAGAAAGGAATACCACGAACATCGAGGAGTAATGCAAAGGTTACTAATAACCTAAAGGAACGAGCAAAACTATCAACATGAAACAAGTAGGGTGAATCTCGGGTTCAAAACCCAGGGATAGAATACCTACTACTAAATGGCATCACGGGATGCTTTCGATAATGACGGCCAGAGTCATCACACTGGAACATAAATCATGGCTAGACTACTAGATGATCCCCTGAGACACCTAGGGTCATAATAGTAACTCCAACATAATGTCAAGGCAATAGAATACCTCAACTCAACAATTAGTGTGATTGAGCTGGCATAAAGGAACATCGAAACCAGAGGGAAAGGATTTTGCAAATGCATCAGACTATTTAGAAACCTGGAATGACTCGGACAGCATAACGGCTGTAAATGCTCAGAAAAGATTTGAGACATTCACAAAAATGGTGGCATAACCACTCAGAAGCACAATATCAAGGTCTCGAGATCAACAGTTAACATACAGAAGTAGAAACTGAACTCAAGCTTAGAACCATCAATCCTACAAGTCTGCAGATTAGTAACACGTGATCCTGATAGAAAGAAGAGATAGCCTAGTTCTTAATCCCCGTAGAAGAGAAGATGATGACTCAGATCAGAAGGCCATGAGGTATAAGGAGTAAAAAGAGCCTTACGTTCCATCCCACAATCAATTCCCTTATATAACTAAAGAATTTCTAGACTCAACTTCGACCAGTTTGGCTTGGTAACCTACAGGCAGTCAAGCTCTGATACCAACGCTGTCAGGACCCGGACTCGATGTCACATCGATCTAGCCGGTAACACCTCATATCACTTTGCGGCCTCACGCACGGTATCCCCACGGGTGTCGCCTTACCTTTGCCCGAGACCGTTTGCGTCTTTTGGCTCACGTATATGATAGTGTCGCTAGCATCCATATGATAAGGAGCCCGGGCTGACATGACTAGTCGTAAACCCAAAGTGGCACATACTTACAGGGACAGGCATTCATGACCCAGCATCGAACGTGTCGGTCATCAGCGAGTGAATCCAGGCTGTAGCACTGGGCTAGCAGGACTCCGGTGAACCGGGCTGTAGCGGGCTAACAGGACTCCGATATTCATCGCGTGACATTTCCCCGAAGGGACAGACACAGGAACGAAGAAGGACACATGCCGGCCAGCCTAAGTGTTCCGGAGCAGTAGCAAGCTACCATGGCTCGGTGGAAACACTAGGATACATTTCCCGGTAAGAGAGGCTACTAAAGATAAACAACTAGATGGTCAGATCCCACACATACCAAGCATTTCAATAGCATACACACAATATGCTCGATATGTGTAAATACAACATGACATCACAACATGACTCTACGACTCAAGTATTTTAATCAATAGGCTCCAAGGAGCAAGATATTACAAACAGGGGTCTCACGACCCAACATTCAGAGCATACAAGTCAAAGCACAAGCGGAAGCTATCATGTCTGAGTACAGACATCTAGAAATGAAAAAGGCTGAGAAGCCTGACTATCTACCAGATCCTGTCGGGGCACAAGATCGTAGCTGAGGTAACAAGCTAAACATCGAAGTCCAAGCGGAACTACTAATGATACTGAAGTCTCTCTGCAAAAAACATAAAATAGGCAAACGTGAGTACAAATGTACCCAGCAAGACTTACATCAGAACTAACTACATATGCATCATTATCAACAAAGGGGTGGTGGGGTTTAACTGCAGCAAGCCAGCTTTGACTCGGTGGCTATCCTAAACTACGACTGCAATGTAACTCTTTTGAGGTGGCGCACACGAGTCCACATATTCCCCATATCAATACACCACTATGGATCCGCTCCCGTCTCCCTACGAGAGCGCCATCCATAGCACTCACGCTTATCTTGCGTATTTTAGAGTATCCACTTTCACTTGTCTATGAACTGATATAAGCAACCCAGAAGTCCTTTTCCGCGGACACGGCTATTCGAATAGATGATTTTAACCCTGCAGGGGTGTACTTCTTCATACATGTTTCCACCACTTAGCGTCTGCACACGACATGTGCTCGGCAGACTTCAAGCGAAAGCCGACGTGGGTGTAGACCACGACCTACCTAAACACCTAAGTCTCTAGTCCAGGTTTATCGCCTATTCGGGTTCCATCCATGAGGAGATCCGGCCGGAGTTTCGCTCACAGCCCCAAACGATGTGAACAGGGTTCCCGAGATACCAAACGGGCATCCGGTACACCGTGCCATGTACCTACCGCATCACAGCCCACCCCTACGGTCAGCGCTGTCCACGGCCTCCAGTAAGCTACAAACACCAGAAACTACTTGCAACTCCTGGACAGAGGACTAGGGTGAATAAGAAGTCGAGCGGGGTCATATTTCAGGGCCCAATGTATGGTAGTAGCTGAATCATGGATCACAAACACAGAACTCAGTTCCTGAGGACGGCTGCAATGAGACAACCCACCATGTACTCCTACATGGCCTCTCATCGCTACCTTTACCAAAACGTGTTCACACACTTAGCTCACACACAGTAGGACATGTTCACACGCCTCTGATTCATCCCCGATGAATCAGACCTGCCTCAACTCTAAGAAGTAGCAGGCATGACAAACAAGCAAGAATGAGTAGGCACAACAGGGCTCAAACAACTCCTACTCATGCTAGTGGGTTTCATCTATTTACTGTGGCAATGACAGGTCATGCAAAGGATAAAGGGGTTCAGCTACCGCAACAAGTAACAGATGAATCGTTGTTGTCCTAATGCAGTAAAAGAGAGCAGGAGCGAGAGAGTAGGATTGTATCGGAATGAACAAGGGGATTTTGCTTGCCTGGCACTTCTGAAGATAACATTGAGTCTTCATCAGTGTCAACGATCACATCATCGGTATCACGTCTATCGAGAGGGGACAAATACCGGCAACACAGAAGGGAACACAATCAATGCAATGCACAATATGATGCATGATCATGACATGGCAAAATGAAGGTGTGTTGGGCTAATGCAACTAAAACCAGATTAAATGGAGTTGGTTTGAATCCAAGATTCAAATTCAAACTCCATATGTGGATATTTAAATGCCCTTTATATGATTTGTGCTAAACAGTATCTATAAGTTGTCCTAACATGCATGAAAATGGTACAGATGGATTCCTTGAATTTTTCTGATAATTTTTCATATATAATTTATTTAATTTGGAGTTACGGTTAATTTTCTATGATTTATTGAAGTTTTGGGCATTTTCTGGAATTTTCTGAATAAAAATAAATCCAGAAAACATTACTGCGTCATCGTGACGTCATGATGACGTCAGCAGGTCAACATGGCACAGTCCGGTCAAACCCTGACCGGTGGGTCCCGAGTGTCAGCGTCTAACTAAACTAACCTAGCTTAGTTAAACTAACCTAACCTAATTAGCCGGGCGGGGCCCGCAGGTCAGTGAGAGAGAGGGGGGGTCAAACCGGGCAGTGGGGTCAACCCACGCCGGTCATCGGGTCAGCGGTCGCCGGCGTTTAGCCGCCGGCGAGTCCAGACGCGGCGGAGGGCTCGGAAATGAGCCACATGGCATCGTTTCGGCCGTGGTTTGTTGCATTCGAACGCGCGCAGTGGCGCGCATCTAGTGGTGGCGGTGACAGGTGCTGGGGTGGCCGGAAAAGTGGTCGACGACGAGGTTTGGCGGCGGCAGCAGCTCGGGCAATCCTGGGGTGGCGCTATAGAGCACTAGAGGAGAGACCGAAGGGCGCTGCGGGCTCCTGGGAGGGCGGCGAACATGGTGACGCGCTCAGGCGCACGCTGGGATGGCCCTGGCCATGGCAACGACATGGCACGGCGGCGGCAAGCTCGGCCGTGGTCGGAAGATGGAGCTAGGGGACGGGAACAGAGGGGGCGAGCAAAGAGGAGGCAGCAGGAGCTCACAGGGAGACTGATGAGGTGGTCAGCGAGCTCGGGGGCATCTTCGGTGCTGCGAATCGAACGGCGGCGATCGCCGGCCGTGGCGATGAAGATGGCGGTGATGGCGTGGCTTCAGGGCACCCGGCGTCGCGTGCGTCGTGGTAGAGCTTCCCGGATCCAAGGCGGAGCTCGTGGCCTAACTGGCTGGGCGTGGGGATGCTGGTGGCTCCGGTGGTGCTCGTCGGCGGTCTCGGTGCGTCCGGGGATGAGCGAGGGAGAGAGACAGAGGAGGGAGAGGGGATGCAACGAGTGAGGGAAAAGAGAGAGGGGACACGGGGCGTCGTCGTGGCGCGAATTAGGACGAAGGGCGGCCTCCAGCGCGAAGCAGGAGGTGGCCGGGGCTCTCAGGCGCGCGCCACGCCTCGCCTCTGCCTACTGGCAGAGGAAGACGACGAGCGGCGAGGTAGATGGGCTGGGCTGGGCCGCGGGAGAAGCTGGGCCAGGCAGGTAAGCAGGTAAGTGGCCCAGGTGGCCTCTCTCCCCTTTTTTTCTATTTTGTTTCTCTTTTCTATTTCTGTAGTTTTGTTTCTGATTTAGTTTATAGCCCAAATCATTTTAATAAATCCTGCAAATAATTGTGGCCATTAAATGAATTATTACAGAGGCCCTTAACTATTTTCAGAATTGTTGGAGCATTTAAAAATAATAATAGTATTTAAATGCCCCAATTCAAATACAATATGGATTATTCAAAAATCCATAATGGCCCAAAAATATTGGCATCATTTTTGGTAGAGGTTTTTCACCTTTGTCAAAAATCATGAACATTTTTGAAAGCCATTTGGACTTACTTGAAAGTATTTTAGGTGAACCTAGTGAATTCCTTTAATGCTAGGGTTTGAGCAATCCCCATTTCAAGTTCATTCAAAAGTTAAACATGATGCACACATGAGGTCTAGCCTAGTGCATACCAGAAGCTAGGGATGTGACATCCACCAAATAAACCATATAGTAATCAACCACAAGATGTAATCAACACTACTAGTCACCCACAAGCACCAATCTATAGTTCCGGTAACAAGATTCAACACAAGAGATGAACTAGGGTTTGAGATGAGATGGTGTTGTTGAAGATGTAGATGGAGATTGCCCTCCCCAAGATGGGAGAGTTGTTGGTGATGATGATGACGATGATTTCCCCCTCTGGGAGGGAAGTTCCCCCAGCGGAATCGCTCCGCCGGAGGGCAAAAGTGCTCCTGCCCAAGTTCCTCTCGAGGCAGCGGCGCTCCGTCCCGGAAGTCCTCTCCTTATTTTTTCTAGGTCAAAATAACTTATATACCAGAAGATGGGCACCAGAGGTGGGCCTGGGTGAGCACAACCCACCAGGGCACGCCTTGGCTCCCTGGCGCGCCCAGGTGGGTTGTGCCCACCTGGTGGTCCCCCCTCTGGTAGTTATTTGCTCCAATAATTTTCAAATATTCCTTAAAAATCCTCGTGAAGTTTCAGCTCATTTGGAGTTGTGTAGATTGTAGAATAGGTAGCCTGACGTAGCTTTTTCAGGTCCAGATTTCCAGCTGCCAGAATTCTCCCTCTTTGTGTATACCTTGCACATTATGAGAGAAAAGGCATTAGAGTTACTCCAAAAAGCATTATTATGGATAAAAACATTATAAATAACAGTAAGAAAACATGATGCAAAATGGATGCATCAACTCCCCCAAGCTTAGACCTCGCTTGTCCTCAAACAAAAACCGAGATTGAAAACATGTCCACATGCTTTGAAAGAGAGGTGTCGATAAAACAAAATACAGGCATAGAAGCATCATGTTGATTATTATAACAGCAAAATTAATCATAAGACTTTTATCATAGAACTTTTATCTTATACTTCTCATGAATAAATGACAATTCATCACACAATTGAAATACAAAGAAAAAACTCTATTATAAACCAACAAATTATGATCTCAATCAACTTTGCAACTACAATTCATCATCTTTTCAGAAAGGGTCATGTATCGGAGCCTTTAGGCAAGTCCACATACTCAACCATCATATAGTCTTCTATGATTGCTAACACTCACCGCGTACACATGAGCAAAACGTTTCAACTGGAAACATAGGAAGATAGGGGCTTATAGTTTTGCCTCCCAACGTACTCACCTCAAGGGTGATGTCAACAATAATAACTCATGCTATCTATATTCAGCTGGACATATGTGCCTAGATCTTTCCTCACCACATGATGCTTTCCAAAGGAGAAAAATAAAAAAAATATAAGGAAAACTTTGACTCTTTGCATAAAAGTAAAAGATAGGCCCTTCGCAGAGGGAAGCAGAGGTTGCCATGCGCTTATTTGTTTGTATGCTCAACCCCTTAGTGCAAAAGAACGTCACATTGCATTGCCCCTTGTGATAGCGACCTTTATTATGCAGTCTGTCACTTTTATTCTTCACCATCACAAGTTCGTGCAACGCTCAATTTTCTCTTACACTAAATGATCTCACACTTTTAGAAGCAATTTTTATTGCCTTTTTGCACGATGACTACTTACTTGAGGGATCTTGCTCAATCCCTAGGTAGGTATGGTGGACACTTGAAAAATAAGATTTGGGTTTAAGGGTTTTTGGATGCACATCTCTACTTAGTGCAGAATTTTTGGCTAGCAAAGATAGGGGGCAAGCATCACATGTTGAAGGATCTATGACAATATGACTTCTATGTGAATATAAACAAACATAAACCATTAAGTTGTCTTCCTTGTCCAACGTCAACAATTTTAGCATGTAATATTTTGATGAGGGCTCACAATCACAAAAGATTTCTAGGATAGTATATTTATATGTGAATCTTCTCTTCCCTTATTAATTCTTTCATGAGTTGCATCATTGACTAATGCTATGTTTGTCAATCTCTAATAAAATTTTCTACTTAAACTTTCCTTATGTGGTGCCATCACCTACCATAGGATTAGTATATAATCTTTTCGTTATTTATTTCCTTTCTCTTTTTATTTTTTTATTTCTTTTCTTTTATTTGCAATATGAAAGTAAAGAAAGAAAAAACTCAAACTAAACTTTTATTATATAACTTGCACACGATTAGAAGGATAGATCACTAAGCAAACTCTCAAAGAAGAAAGGATCGAACTAACTTTTATTCATCTAAAGCAAAATATCAAACTAAAATAAGTAAAAGTAATAAGATAGCGGGATGATACGATACCTGGGCACCTCCGCCAAGCTTGGCGAAAGCCAAAAGGAGTGGCCATACCCGATACTCAATTCTCCTTTGGTGATGAAGAAGAAGGTGGTGTTGAAGAAGAAGAGATCTTGTCCTCAGATTTCCAAGGCAGTGGTCCACCATCATAAGAGGAGGAGTGAGTCTCACAGGTCCTGCAACTAGCAGCCAAACTCATACCATTAAACCTTGCCTCATATTCAAAGACTTGGTTTTGAAGATCATAGATCTGGCTTTGGAGAAAGTTGATTTTCTCATTGAGGGTGAAGATGATGTCCTTCATGGCCTTGCCATCCACCTTGAGATCACGGTAAAGGTCCGTGATCATGAGGTGATTGGCATTGAGCCCACGCTCCACCATCCCCTTGCACCGGAAGACTTCCTGCTCCATGGCTTCAATCTTGGCCTCCATGGTTCCCGTGCCCTTGGGACCTTGCTCATCGTGGATGTACAGCACCCCCTCATGCATCTGGATGGTTTGAGGGCACTGCACCACCTCCCACAGATATGGGTTGATGACGATCTTGAAGAACTTGTCCTTGGAGGGACTTGAAGAGGCCATGGTAGATGTGATCTGACAGAAAACAGCAAGAAAAGAGAACAGAGGATTTCACCGCGGTACGGTGATCAACAGGTTCGGAAAGTATATATAATTTTTTTATCTTGGAGGACAAGCATACAGTAGAAAAACGGATTACGAAAGGTGTCCCAGGTGGGCACAACCCACCTGGGCGCGCCAGGCAAGCCTGGCGCCTGGCGCGCCCTGGTGTCTTGTGCCCACCAGGGTACGCTTCCCGGAAGTTTCTTTATTTCCTAATTTTTTAAATATTCCAAAACTGATAAAAAATATTTTTGCGGATTTTTCGGAGTCTGTTTACTTACCGTATCACGTACCTCCTTATTTTCACGATTCTGGAGTGTTCCGGAAGGACTCTTTTATGTGTTCTTCCGGTGTCAAAGTTTGGATAATATTACTTTCAACATTAATGGGCGTACCTGAGATATAATGTTTTATTCATTGCCCATTGACAACCTTCGGGTTAGTACCTTCAAAATTATTTATTTTGATGGCTCCAGACCGATAAACCTCCTCGATGACATATGGGCCTTCCCATTTTGAAAGGAGTTTTCCTGCAAAGAATATGAAAGGAGAGTTGTACAAAATAACATATTATCCGACTTTAAGCTCACACTTTTGGATTCTTTTGTCATGCCATCTTTTAACCTTTTCTTTGAATAATTTTGCATTTTCATAAGCTTGGGTTCTCCATTCATCTAATGAGCTAATATCAAATAACCTCTTTTCACCGACAAGTTTGAAATCGTAATTAAGTTCTTTGATTGCCCAATATGCTTTATGTTCTAACTCAAGAGGCAAATGACAAGCTTTTCCATAAACCATTTTATAAGGAGACATACCCATAGGTTTTTATATGATGTTCTATAAGCCCAAAGTGCATCATCTAATTTCTTAGACCAATTCTTCCTGAACCTATTGACAGTCTTTTGAAAAATTAATTTTATTTCTCTATTGCTAAGTTCAACTTGACCACTAGACTGAGGATGATAGGGTGATGCAATTCTTTGGTTAACATCATACTTAGCAAACATTTTACGAAAAGCACCATGAATAAAGTGTGAGCCACCATCAGTCATTAAATATCTAGGGACTCCAAACCTTGGGAAAATAACTTCCTTAAGCATTTTAATAGAGGTGTTGTGATCAACACTACTGGTTGGATTAGCTTCTACCCATTTAGTAACATAGTCAACAACAACCAAAATATGTGTATACCCATTAGAGGAAGGAAAAGGTCCCATGTAATCAAATCCCCAAACATCAAATGGTTCAACAACAAGTGAGTAATTCATAGGCATTTCTTGTTGCTTACCGATATTACCTATTCTTTAACATTCATCACAAGATAAGATGAACTTACAGGCATCCTTGAAGAGAGTAGGCCAATAAAATCCAGACTGCAATACCTTATGAGCAGTTCTATCTCCAGCATGATGCCCTCCATAAGCTTCATAGTGACATTTCCGTAGGATTTGTCCCTGCTCATGCTCAGGTACACAACGTCTAATAATACCATCTACTCCTTCTTTATAAAGATGTGGGTCATCCCAAAAGTAATGTCTTAAATCATAGAAGAATTTTTTCTTTTGTTGGTAAGTAAAGCTAGGCGGTAAATATTTAGCAACAATGTAATTAGCATAATTAGCATACCAAGGAGTACTGTGAGCAAAATTTATTGCAGCTAACTGATCATCAGGAAAACTATCATCAATAGGTAGTGGGTCATCAAGCACATTTTCAAGTCTAGATAAATTATCAGCTACTGGGTTCTCAGCTCCTTTTCTATCAATGATATGTAAATCAAATTCTTGTAATAAGAGAACCCATCGAATAAGTCTAGGTTTAGCATCTTTCTTTTCATAAGATATTTAATAGCAGCATGGTCTGTGTGAACAGTTACTTTGGAATCAACAATATAAGGTATAAATTTATCACAAGCAAACACAACTGCTAAGAATTCTTTTTCAGTAGTAGCATAATTTCTTTGAGCACCGTCTAGATTTTTACGAGCATAATGAATAACATTAAGTTTCTTATCAACTCTTTGTCCTAGAACAGCACCAACAACATAATCACTAGCATCACACATAATTTCAAAAGGCAAGTTCCAATCAGGTGGTTGAGCAATAGGTGCACAAATTAAGGCTTTCTTGAGTGTTTTAAAGGCTTCTAAACAATCATCATCAAAGACAAAAGGGATATCCTTTTGCAAGAGACTAGTAAGAGGCCTAGAAATTTTTGAAAAGTCTTTGATAAATCTCCTATAGAAACCAGCATGACCTAAAAAACTACAAATACCTTTTATATCTTTAGGACATGGCATTTTCTCAATTGCATCAACCTTAGCTTTGTCCACTTCAATACCTCTTTCATAAATTTTATGACCCAAGACAAAGCCCTCATTAACCATAAAGTGGCACTTCTCCCAATTCAAGACAAAATTTTTTTGTTCACATCTCTGCAAAACTCGATCAAGATTGCTTAAACAATCATCAAAAGACTTCCCATAAACAGAAAAGTCATCCATGGAAACCTCAACAATATTTTCACAAAAGTCAGAGAATATAGCAGTCATGCATCTTTGAAATGTAGCAGGTGCATTACATAAACCAAAAGGCATATGTCTATAAGCATACGTTCCAAAGGGGTAAGTAAAAGTGGTATTTTCTTGATCAGGTTGAGAAACAGGTATTTGTGAAAAAACCAGAATATCCATCAAGGAAGAAAAAATGTGTGCTTAGATAATCTTTCAAGCATTTGATCAATAAAAGGCAAAGGGTAATGATCTTTTCTAGTTGCTTTGTTTAATTTTCTAAAAACTATTACCATTCTATAACCTATAACAATTCTTTGTGGAATAAGTTCATTCTTATCATTAGGAACAACAGTTATACATCCTTTCTTAGGAACACAATGAACAAGACTTACCCATCTACTATCAGCTATAGGATAGATTATACCTGCTTCCAGAAGTTTTAATATTTCTGTTCTTACCACTTCTTTCATCTTTGGATTTAACCGACATTGTTGGTGATCAACAATGGGTTTAGCATCAGGTTCCATATTAATTTTGCGCTGACATAGAGTGGGACTAATGCCCTTTAAATCATCAAGAGTATATCCAATAGCATCTCGGTACTTCCTCAAAACTTTCAATAGTCTTTCTTCTTCATGTTCTGAAAGGTTAGCACTAATAATAATAGGATATATTTTCTTTTGATCAAGATAAGCATATTTGAAAGTGTCTGGCAATTGTTTTAATTCAAACACAGGATCACCTTTAGGTGGAGGAGGACCTCCTAGAGTTTTAATAGGCAAATTGTGTTTAAGCAGAGGACGTTGTTCAAAGAAAATTTTATCTATTTCATTTCTTTCATGCATATCTAAATTATTTTCATGGTCTAGCAAATATTGTTCTAAAGGATCAGTAGGTGGAACAACAATAGAAGCAAGACCAATTAATTCATCCTTACTAGGTAATTCTTTCTCATGAAGCTTTCTCCTAAACTTGGAAAAATTAAAATCATGAGATTCATCACCAAAACTAACACCGATAGTTTGTTTCTCACAATCTATCTTAGCATTAATGGTGTTCAAGAAAGGTCTACCAAAGATAATGGGACAAAAGTCATCTTGTGGGGAACTAAGAACAAGAAAATCAGTAGGTTATTTAATTTTCCCACACAAGACTTCAACATCTCTAACAATCTCAATCGGTGATGTTGTGTCTCTATTAGCAAGTTTAATAGTAACATCTATGTCTTCTATTTCTGTGGGTGCTATGTCATTCATAATTTCATGATATAAGGTGTAGGGAATAGCACTCACACTAGCACCTATGTCACATAAACCATGATAACACTGATCTCCTATTTTAACTGAGACGACAGGCATGCCAACAACAGGTCTATGTTTATCTTTTTTTATCAGGTTTGGCATTTCTAGTAGCTTCTTCACAGAAGTAAATAACATGCCCATCCATATCTTCTTCCAAGAGATCTTTAACCATAGCTATACTAGGTTCTACTTTAATTTGTTCATAAGGTTTAGGAGTTCTAATATAGCTTTTGTTAACCACAGTTGAAACTTTAGCATGTTCCTTTGTCCTAACAGGGAAAGGTGGTTCTCTATATAAGCAGAAGGAACAACTGGATCAACATTATAAAGTATAGGTTCTTCTTTAATTGGAACCGGTTCTTTAGTTTCTTCTTTAATAGGTGGGTGATATTTAAACCACTTCTCTTTAGGGAGTTCAATATGAGTAGCAAATGATTCACAAAAGGAGGCTACTATCTCAGAGTCAAGTCTATATTTAGTGATAAACTTTTGAAAAGCATCGGTATCCATAAAAGATTTAACACAATCATACTTAAGTTTAATATACCTGACTCTTTACCTTTGTCGAGTTCCCAATCTTCAGAGTTGTGTTTAATTCTTTCCAAAAGATCCCACTAGAATTCAATAGTCTTCTTCATAAAAGAACCAGCACAAGAAGTATCAAGCATGGCTTGATCATTACGAGAAAGCCGTGCATAAAAATTCCGGATAATAATTTCTCTTGAGAGCTCATGATTGAGGCATGAATATAACATTGACTTAAGTCTCCCCCAATCTAGAGCGATACTTTCTCCTTCACGAGGCCAAAAATTATATATATAATTCTGATCACGATGAACTAGATGCATAGGATAATTTTTTTGGTGGAACTCCAATTTCAAACGATTCCAATTCCAAGATCCAATATCATCGCATAGCCTATACCATGCCAATGCTTTTACCTTCAAAGATAAAGGGAAAACTTTTTTCATAACTTCATCCCTAGGTAAACCTGCAAGCTTAAACAATCCACAAATTTTTTCTACATATATCAGGTGCATATCAGGATGTTCGGTTCCATCTCCTGCATAAGGATTAGCTAGCAATTGTTCTATCATACCCGAAGGAATTTCATATTCAATATTTTTAGTAGGTGCAGTAGGTTGAGGAGTAACTAATTGTGGTTCCAGACGAGGTGAAGATACCCCGAACAAACCCCTCAGAGGATTGTTTTCCATAGTAACAAGTAACAATAAATTTCAGCACACTATATAAACGTTTCCTTACCAAATTCCACTTACCAAAGGCGCTTCACTCCCCGACAACGGCGCCAGAAAATAGCCTTGATGACCCACAAGTATAGGAGATCAACCGTAGCTCTTTTCGATAAGTAAGAGTGTCGAACCCAACGAGGAGCATAAGGAAATGTCAAGTTTTCAGCAAGGCAATGTCTGCAAGTGCTGAAATTGTAAGTAGCGGAGTAGTTTGATAGCAAGAAAATTTGTAACAAGCAAGTAACGGTAGTAGTAACAAAAGTGCAGCAAGGTAGCCCAATCCTTTTGAGGCAAAGGACAGGCCAAAACAGTCTCTTATGATAAGCAAAGCGTTCATGAGGGTACATGGGAATTTCATCTAGTCACTTTCATCATGTTGGCTTAATTCGTGTTCGGTACTTTGATAATTTGATATGTGGGTGGACCGGTGCTTAGGTGTTGTTCTTACTTGAACAAACCTCCTACTTATTATTAACCCTCCTGCAAGCATCCGCAACTACAAGAAAAGTATTTAGAATAAATTCTTGCCATAGCATTAAACTTTTGGATCCAATCGGTCCCTTACGGAATAGCGCATAAACTGGGGTTTAAGATTCTGTCACTCTCGGAACCCATCATCTAATTGCTACTCCATAATGCATTCCCTTAGGCTGAAATATGGTGAAGTTTCATGTAGTTGATGTTCGCATGACACCACTAAGGGAATCACAACATACATACTATCAAAATATCGAACACATATCAGGTTCACATGATTACTTGCAACATGATTTCTCCCGTGACCTCAAGAACAAAAGTAACTACTCACAAATGAGAAAATGCTAGCATATTGGATCTAAACATATAATCTTCCACCAAATAAACCATATACTAATCAACTACAAGATGTAATCAACGCTACTAGTCACCCACAAGCACCAATCTATAGTTTCGGTAACAAGATTGAACACAAGAGATGAACTAGGGTTTGAGATGAGATGGTGCTGTTGAAGTTGTTTATGGAGATTGCCCTCCCCAAGATGGGAGAGTTGTTGGTGATGATGATGACGATGATTTCCCCCTCCGGGAGGGAAGTTCCCTTGGCGGAATCGCTCCGCCGGAGGGCAAAAGTGCTCCTGCCCAAGTTCCGCCTCGAGGCGGCGGCGCTCCGTCCCGGAAGTCCTCTCCTTATTTTTATAGGTCAAAATGACTTATATACCAGAAGATGGGCACCGGAGGTGGGCCTGGGTGATCACAACCCACCAAGGCATGCCTGGGCTCCCTAGCACATCCAAGTGGGTTGTGCCCGCCTGGTGGGCCCCCTCTGGTAGTTATTTGCTCCAATAATTCTCAAATATTCCATAAAAAAAATCCTCGTGAAGTTTCAGCTCATTTGGAGTTGTGAAGAATAGGTAGCCTGACGTAGCTTTTTCAGGTCCAGATTTCCAGCTGCCAGAATTCTCCCTCTTTCTGTATACCTTGCATATTATGAGAGAAAGGCATTAGAATTACTCCAAAAAGCATTATTATGGATAAAAACATTATAAATAACAGTAAGAAAACATGATGCAAAATGGACGTATCAGTCCTCGGGAGCGCTTTGCTTTATATAAGAGTACGTCCAGGCCTGTCCTTTGCTACAAAAAGGATTGGGCCACTTTGCTGCACCATAGTTACTTTATTTACTTGTTACCCGTTATGAATTATCTTATCACAAAACTATCTGTTACCGATAATTTCAGTGCTTGCAGAAAATACCTTGCTGAAAACCACTTGTCATTTCCTTCTGCTCCTCATTGGGTTCGACACTCTTACTTATCGAAAGGACTATGATAGATCCCCTATACTTGTGGGTCATCAAGACTCTATTGTGGCGCCATTGATAGGGAGCGCAACGCCTAAGGTAAGTGGAATTTGGTAAGGAAACATTCATATAGTGTGCTGAAATTTACTGTCACTTGTTACTACGGAAAATAATCCTTTGAGGGGCTTGTTCGGGGTATCTTCACCTCGACCGGAAGAACAAAGAGTTGCTTCTCAACCTACTACACCTACTAAAAACATTTATTATGAAATTCCTTCAGGTATGATAGAGAAACTATTAGCTAATCCTTATGTAGGAGATGGAACACTACATCCCGATATGCACCTAATCTATGTGGATGAAGTTTGTGGATTATTAAGCTTGCAGGTATGCCCGAGGATGTTGTCAATAAGAAGGTATTCCCTTTATCTTTGAAGGGAAAGGCATTGACATGGTATAGGCTATTGGATGATATTGGATCATGGAACTACATCCAATTGAAATTGGAATTTCATCAGAAGTTTTATCCTATGCATCTGGTTCATCGTGATCAGAACTATATATATAATTTTTGGCCTCGTGAAGGAAAAAGTATCGCTCAAGCTTGGGGGAGGCTTAAGTCAATGTTATATTCGTGCCCCAATCATCAGCTCTCAAGAGAAATTATTATTCAAAAATTTTATGCTCGGCTTACTCATAACGATCGATCCATGCTCGATACTTCTTGTACTGGTTCCTATATGAAGAAGGATATTGAATTCAAATGGGGTTTATTGGAAAGAATTAAACGCAACTCTGAAGATTGAGATCTCGACGAAGGTAAAGAGTCAGGTATAAACCTTAAGTTTGATTGTGTTACATCTTTATGGATACCAATGCTTTTTGTGATTTTAGCACTAAATATGGACTTGACTCTGATATAGTAGCTTCTTTCTGTGAATCTTTTGCTACTCATGTTGATCTCCCCAAGGAGAAGTGGTTTAAATATTGTTGTGAATTGTCACGGCAGATGTCCTCTTGCAAGGACTTGATCGTGGAGCCATCACAACTAGGAAGCTTAAAGGGGTTAATCGGGACAAATGACACGAGAGGTTTATACTAGTTCAGCCCCTTACGATGAAGGAAGGCCAACGTCTAGTTGGGTTGGTATTGCTTGATGTTTCAATGACCAGGGAGCGAGATACGCTAAGCCCGGTTCTCGAGGAGTTGTTTCTTCCCCTAAGCCGCCAGCGGGTCATCCCCTTATATACACGGGTTGACGCCCTGCGGCCTACAGAGTCCCGGCCGGCTCATAAACAGTGTCCGGCTCAGCGACTAGTTACTTCTACCTTATAGTACAAGTTATACCATCCTGGCGGTTTATCTCTACAGGCTTCAGAGTCGCCAGTGGGCCTTTAGGCCCTTTAGTGAACCGCCATCTTCATCCCTTGGTCTTGGGCTTCTGATGAGCCTTTCTTTGCGTAACCCGGCCCCTCCTCGGCCGCTTACACAAATAGTCATATCCCCAACATTAGGCCCCAGATTGATTTGAATTGGTTCATGTCAATATTTGAAAACCTTATGAACTGGCCTTTAGTCTTCTGTCTTGTGTGAAAATTGTAACCCGCCGTGACGCCATCATCTGGTTCCGGGTTAAATCATCGTGACGTCATCTTCGATAAAACTTTAATTCATCATATCTTCAACAGATCTCCGCCTTTACCGACCCTCCCGAAAATCGAGGCGTTGGGGCCGCTAGATAATGATGCATTTGGTCTCCTCGTTTCTCTCGCCATCTCGGTCAGCCTTTCTTTATAAACAGGGAGACCTAGGTCTTCCATTCTTCCCTCTTTCAGTCATCTTCTTCCTCTTGCCTTCTCTCGAGCTCCACCGCCGCCGCCGTCGAACCCCTTGTCTTCACCGACTCAGGCCGCTGCATCGACCTGACTCTGACCAGAAATCGACGGTGAATCTCCGCAGCTCATCCACATCCATAAGTTCCTTCCTTTCCCTTTCCTAGATCCGCATTGTGGCGCTCATCGAGTTTGTCGGTGTTCATCGTTGCCAGCGGCGGACCCTTGATGCATTTTACCTCTGATGCCCTGTTCAGATCATTGAATAAGATAGAACTGCTGCGGTGATTGCTTTGTGCTTATCTCGAATGCAAAACAGATATGTTTTCCCTTATTTAGAAGCTCCCTTCGAGTGTATGAACTCATCTGCCCTGTTTTTAGGTCTAGGAATTTTTCCTTTCCGAAGCATTGTTTGATCCAAAATAATATCTATGAAACCTGTTTGCTCCACACTTAGCCAAAAACTGCATTTGTTGACTCTGCTTCAGTCATAGTAATTCATGTGTCCGGTTTAAGATGATACCGGCTGTTAGCATCGCTTGCTTCTGGCGACTTAAGAAAATCTTAAACATCTTTAATACCTGCAACTGTCAATAATATCACGTAGTTACCTGTATGTCATTAGGCCCCTTCTTAAGCCGCCATCTTAAAGAAACCCACAACGTTTTTCCTCCGGGTTATTTATTAAACCGGAAAATTTCCTTTATCTTGTTGTAGGCGTCGATTTACACAATGGCACCCAAAGCTGTCAAACCTCCCGTGACTTGCAACTGGGTCCCATCCGCTGTTACACAGAGCAAACTGTCCGAGTTTGTAAAGTCTGGCCATCTGCCCAAGAAGGATGTCATGTCTTATCGTGCTCCTGACCCATTAGAGGAGAAACCTCAGCCCAAGGAAGGGGAGGTAATTGTGTTTACGGATCATATGAACCGGGGCTTTGCTCCACCCGGGTCAAAATTCTTCAGAGATGTTTTGCATTCTTTGACCTCAGACCTCAAGACATCGGGCCCAACTCCGTGTCGAATCTCTGCAACTTCCAAGTGTTTTGCGAGGTGTACCTTGGAGAAGAGCCAAGTTTGACCTTGTTCAGAGAGCTGTTTTATTTGAACCGGCAAAATGAACGTGCCAATGGGCCCAGTATGGAACTCGGTGGCATCTCGATCCAGCGGCGAAGAGACTGCCTTTTTCCTTATGCAGAGCTGCCAAGCCATCCGAAAGAGTGGAATCAGACATAGTTCTACTACCAAGATACCTCTCCGGCTGGTGAGAATTCGCTACCCGGTTTTCGCGCTCTGCGCTTGGAGTCCAACCACCCATTGGTTGACAAATTATCTTCCGCTGAACGTATTCCACTTGCCCCCATCATAAAGAAGATTAAGGCTCTTTTGGGCAATGGTTTGGACGGCATTGATTTGGTCCGGACCTGGATTACCTGGCGGGTGATTCCGTTAAGCCGCCGACCCGGCTTAATGTGTACTTACTCAGGGGAAAAGAATGACCCGCTGCATCACAGCCCTGATGATTTACCAGATGACACGGTCGAGGCTATGATCTAGTCACTGTTGAAAGAGGGGACTGTGGTGAATCATACCTTCAGCTTACTCCCCTTCTATAAGAACAACCCGGCCCCCGCAGTAAGCCATCAGCCTCAATGATCACCTTTTATTATGTTTACCTTATTTTTACTCATACCCCCTTACAACTCCTTACAGGCAAAGGACAAGTTCTGGAAAGTCTCGTATGATCATGAGGCGGCCAAACAAGCCCGGACGGCAAAGAGGGCTGAAAAAAAACCACCAGGCCTTCTACTTCAAAGAAAAGAAAACCAAGTGCTTCAGAGATGTTCCAGCTCGATGACTCTGAAGATAATGAAGAAGAGGTAACCTTTCAACTTCCCTTACTCTTTTAGCATTTCCTTACTAACATTATTCTCCTTTTCAGGAAGACACGGGGAACAGCCAACCCGTCGAGGAAGAGGTAACTATAATCTCCTCCGACTCCGAGATTCGGCCGCGTCAGAAAATTCGAAGAGTAACCTGGAAAGTAAGATTTTCACACCATTTGGCTTACCAAGATCCTGAATTTCTTTTGAAGAAACAGCAATTTGAAAGCTGGAGGCAGACCCGGACCAGCAAGGATGCAGAGCTCTCCTCCGGCTTGCCTGACACAACCCGGAAGCGTCGGACTGAGGTTATCTCCGACTTATCCCCTTTTTACCTTTGGCGGGTCTAATCCGTCAACCTCTCAATTCATCTGACTCCAATTATCAGGATACATCTCCTTCATCCGGCGTGTCTATGCAGTCAAACATGCTGGCTTTTAAGACTGCCCCTGGGTAATATTAATTTATTTACCTTACGTTTTTCCTTTCTCATGTTCCTTTACTCATTCTTCCGCTTTGTCCATAGTGTGCAAGTGAAGCCCAGGAAGAAAACGAAGAAAGATAAGCCGTCCCAAGACCCTGTGGTGACTGAATCGGAACTGGGCACAGCTGCTCCTGGGTCTCCCACACATCAACCGCCATCTGAACCAGCTCAGGATACTTCAGTACCAACTTCTAATCTACCTGCTGAAGATATTCTCGATGGTTCTGTTAACCTGGAAGCACCTAGCCCGGTTAAAACAGCTGACCCAGAAGTGGAATTTCTCAAGGCTCAATTTGTTGAACCGGCCAGGCCCACTGTCCTTGCCAAGTGTTCGGCTAAAGAGGAGTTGCTAGAATGCCATAAGGCCAAGATGGATATCACCGACTATACTCATTTAAGTATTGGAGAGATCGTCTCGGGCTACATCAACCAAGTGCAAAGCAGTCGTGACCTGGAAATTGACATGGTGAAGCAAATACAGCAAAAGTCTGAGGTATGACTTACGCTTCCTTACTTTCAATCATACTTACTGTACCAGCCCCCAAGTCTATTGCTTATGAATAAATATGCTGTAGACTTAGAAACATTGTTAGAGCTGCTTGCCCGGCTTAAATAAGAAATATTTAAACCAGCTGTAGCATAATACCTTCAACTTGCGATACACATTAGCCCCCAAGTGCCAAGCATCTTTGCTTGCAAAATGCTTGGGACTTTAATATCCAGAACCGGCTTAATAATTTAGAAAGCTTCAATACACATTATCCCCCAAGTGTCAAGTATGTTTGCTTGCAAAGTGCTTGGGACTTAAAATTATTTATCATGGTTCTGACTGTAACCCGGGATAATGCAGGCCACCATAAGTCAATTTGAATCGGAGATTGCTGACCTTAAGAGCCGCCTGTCAGCCCAGGAAGTTGAAATTCAAAATGCCAACTCCAAGTTTGAATTCAGCGTCTCTGAACAAGAGAAGTTGAAGAAGAATTTTGAAGCAGATAAGAAAATCTGGGCTGACGAAAAAGCCTTACTGGTGACCCGGGCCGAGACAGCAGAAGCATCACTTGCAGAAGTAAACACCGAACTGTCCGGCTTAAAGGATCAGATATCTCAAATGGTCTCGGCAATCTTTGGTAAGTACCAATATATGAAAACTTAAATACTGCAAACCTTTCGTTGATAAATACATTAATTCTTATCTCCGGTTTTCCTTATGCTTTTTAACAATGTATGAAGGCAGTGTATACACTGGTGGAACAACTTTACACTGGGTCACAGCATGCTCTGGCCGCTGTGGCTTTATCTAACGACGTTCCTTATCTCCTTCAAGATGTGCTGAAACGGCTTGCCGTACTCCCTCAGCGGGTTCAAGAGCTAAGGCGGGCATCTGCGAGAGCCGGGGCTATAGAAGCATTGAGCCGGGCTAAAGCATGGATTGC
This sequence comes from Triticum aestivum, assembly GCF_018294505.1. Taxonomy (NCBI): domain Eukaryota; kingdom Viridiplantae; phylum Streptophyta; class Magnoliopsida; order Poales; family Poaceae; genus Triticum; species Triticum aestivum. The sequence continues at coordinate 22,319,293 of NC_057804.1, read as the reverse complement.
AGAACTAGACCCGGCCAACATCGCTCTTGGATACCCGAGTCTAAAGGAGGATGGCACCTTATTTGACGAGGCAGACTTTACCGCCTGTGTGAAAGACATACGCCCGGTGGCTACTCTTATTGGGAATGACGCTGATCTGACCAAATATCAACCGGGTTATGATAGGGAGAACCGGAGGATTCCAACACCTCATTACCACGAAGTCAGCCTGGTTCCTCCAACTCGTAAGCACACTTTTGTCCCTGACGTCAACCCAACTGGTTTAATCGATGATGAAGCTGAGTTTGAAGCCTTGAGTGGCATTGACTGGGCCTCATCATCCTTCCAGGACAAGGCAGCCGGCGGAGAGGCGGAGAAGGATAACCCGGAAGCTTCAGGTCAACCCCAAGAGTAAATTCGCCAGGCGCCACCTGCTTATGTCTTGTAGAAAAAACAATGCCTCATCATTCAGACTCGGGGAGTCTTGTAATAGAGTAGGAAATACTTTGAGTTTTGTTATGCCTTCGCGCATGCTTATGGCCCTTAATACTTGCATAAGCCGCCGTCACTATGCACTTCGTAGTTTATATGAATCTGTTATGTCCTTGCAGAAATGTCTTGCATTGCCCTACACATAAGACAAACAGAAAACCCCTTGGCGACTTATCGCTTTGAGGGTCACATAAGCTTCTGATAACCCGGAATATACTCTGAATAATTACAGGAAAACCAACTTATGATTAAACTTAGTAGACGTAATCATAATGATATACCTGTGATGCTTACGGTTACTTTTCCGGCTTATATAAACCAACCCCTGAGAGTAAGTTTAACTCCTGAAAATTGGTACATAAAAGTTCACCTGGGACTTAACAACCTGATGTAACCAATATTAATCCCGGAGGATTGCAATGTACTCCATTGTGTTTTCAAGAGGGTTGCAAGATATCAAATATTGATACTTGTAAAACATGATGAACAAAATTCAAGGGCTTCTGATTCGAATATGATCAGTGAACCGTTCCAAAGGGGTTGAGCTAAGATTCGGATACGATCTGTTAGCCCCCAGTGGCTGTGGCGATGCCGATCAAGTGGGTATCGACAGCTATGTTCTCTTTGGTTCGAATACGACCTATGTTTGAACAGGAAGCCCCCAAGTGACCATAAGAGTTGTTTAATGACGCTGATTCGAATACGATCCACGTCAGACCCAAAGGGGTTAAGCTATGATTCAAATATGATCAAGAAGCCCCCAAGTGGGTTTGGCAGTATGCCGATCAAGTGGGTATCGACAGCTATGTTCTCTTTGGTTCGAATACGACCTATGTTTGAACAGGAAGCCCCCAAGTGATCACGGCTAGATTCAGATATGATCATAAGCCGGACCAAAAGAAAGCCGGATTCAGATATGATCTGCTTCTCCTTGGTTATCTCCACCACCTGACAAAGAAAACACATAAAACCTTTTTTGGGAGTGGAAAAAAGGACAGAGGTCCTGCTTTATTGCTTTATGTAATATACATAGTATAAATATATACATATTAGAGCCGGTGGCTCAAGTATAATAAGGCCGAAGATGAGCGATATTCCACGGCCGACGGGTTTCCTCCTCCGACTTACGTGAGTCTTTGTGCTCTCGAACATCAATAAGGTAGTATGACCCGTTGTTCAGATTCTTGCTGACCACAAAGGGTCCTTCCCAAGGAGGGGATAGCTTGTGTATGTCAGACTGATCCTGGATGAGTCGGAGCACTAAGTCGCCTTCCTGAAAGGTTCTGGACTTAACCCGACGGCTATGGTAGCGGCGCAGGTCTTGCTGGTAAATCGCCGAGCGGGCTATTGCTAAGTCTCGCTCTTCATCCAACAGGTCCAGTGCATCTTGCCGAGCCTTCTCGTTGTCCGCCTCAACATAAGCCGCCACACGGGGTGAGTCATGACGGATGTCACTTGGCAGGACCGCCTCTGCTCCATACACCATAAAGAAAGGTGTGTAACCCGTAGATCTGTTAGGTGTAGTATTGATGCTCCAAAGTACAACAGGTAACTCCTCCACCCAACAACCCGGCGTCCGCTGCAAGGGGACCAAGAGTCGGGGCTTGATACCCCTCAAGATTTCTTGATTAGCTCGTTCTGCTTGACCATTGGATTGAGGTGAGCCACAGCTGAAACGTCAAGCGGGATATGCTCTCCTTGATAGAACTCTTCCATAGCTCCTTTGGAAAGGTTAGTGCCATTATCAGTTATGATGCTGTGTGGAAAACCAAAGCGAAAAATCACCTTTTTCATGAACTGGACCGCCGTGGCTGCATCACACTTACTGACTGGCTCCGCCTCAACCCACTTTGTAAACTTGTCAACCGCCACCAAGAGGTGCGTCTTTTTATCCTTAGACCTTTTGAAAGGCCCGACCATATCAAGCCCCCAGACTGCAAACGGCCAAGTAATTGGAATCATCCTTAATTCTTGAGTCGGCACATGGGCTCGTCGTGAGAACTTCTGACATCCATCACATTTACTGACCAGATCTTCTACATCAGCATGAGCCGTCAGCCAATAAAACCCATGACGGAAAGCTTTGGCCACAAGAGATTTTGAGCCGGCGTGATGACCACAATCGCCTTCATGAATCTCACGAAGGATCTCCTGACCCTCTGTAGGTGACACACAACGTTGAAACGCTCCAGTGACGCTGCAGTGATGTAACTCGCCATTGACAATTGTCATGGACTTGGACCGCCGGATGATTTGTCTTGCCAAGGTCTCATCTTCAGGCAACTCTCCCCGGGTCATGTAAGCCAAATAAGGCACTGTCCAATCCGGGATAACGTGGAGAGCCGCCACCAGCTGTGCCTTCGGGTCTGGTATTGCCAGATCTTCCTCTGTAGGTAACTTAACAGAAGGATTATGCAAAACATCAAGAAAGGTGTTAGGCGGCACCGGCTTACGCTGAGATCCCAGCCGGCTTAAGGCATCAGCCGCCTCATTCTTCCTTCGATCAATGTGTTCCACCACATAACCCTTGAAGTGTCCAGCCACAGCATCAACTTCACGACGGTAAGCCGCCATAAGGGGATCTTTAGAGTCCCACTTGCCTGACACCTGTTGAGCCACAAGGTCTGAGTCTCCTAAGCATCTTACCCGGCTCAAGTTCATCTCTTTGGCCATCCGGAGACCATGGAGTAGGGCCTCGTACTCAGCTGCATTGTTAGTACAAGGAAACATAAGCCAGAGCACATAGCAAAATTTGTCACCTCGAGGGGAAGTTAACACGACTCCAGCCCCCGAGCCTTCCAACTGTCTAGACCCATCAAAGTGAATAGTCCAATATGTGTTATCGGGCTTCTCCTCAGGTGCCTGTAGCTCTGTCCAGTCATTGATGAAATCTACCAAAGCTTGAGACTTAATGGCAGTGCGTGGTACGTACTTCAGACCATGAGGCCCGAGCTCGATGGCCCACTTGGCGACTCGTCCTGTAGCCTCTCTGTTCTGAATAATGTCTCCCAAGGGGGCAGAACTTACCACAGTGATAGGGTGACCTTGGAAGTATTGCTTCAGCTTCCGACTTGCCATGAACACCCCGTAAACAAGTTTTTGCCAATGAGGATATCTTTGTTTTGACTCGATGAGTACCTCACTGACATAATAAACCGGCCGTTGAACCGGATGTTCCTTACCAGCCTCCTTGCGCTCTACCACAATTGCCACACTGACGGCTCGTGAATTAGCAGCCACATATAACAGCAAAGGCTCTTTGTCAATGGGACCTGCAAGAACCAGCGGCTCAGATAACTATCTCTTCAAATCCTCAAAAGCAGCATTAGCAACATTACTCCAGACAAAGGTGTCTGCCTTCTTCATCAGTTGGTACAGCGGTAGGGCCTTCTCACCTAACCGGCTTATGAACCGGCTTAAAGCAGCAACACGACCCGCCAGTCGCTGAACATCATTGATACATGCCAGTTTAGCCAAATAAGTGATTGCCTTAATCTTCTCCGGATTAGCCTCGATGCCCCTGTTTGAGACCAAGAATCCCAAAAGCTTGCCTGTAGGCACACCAAATGCACACTTCTCCGGGTTAAGCATCATTTTGTAAACCCGGAGATTGTCAAAGGTTTCTCTGAGATCAGGTATCAAGGTTTCCGTCTCTCTGGATTTCACCACTATGTCATCCACATAAGCATGAACATTGCACCGATCTAATTGTGGAGACAATTCTGTACACACCATTGATAAGTCGCCTGGGCACTCTTGAGCCCAAAAGGCATAGACACATAGCAGAAGGCTCCAAACGGAGTGATGAAAGCCGTCTTCTCCTGGTCCTTAACTGCCATCTTGATCTGATGATAACCAGAGTAAGCATCCAAAAAGCTCAAACGCGCACAACCCGCCGTAGCATCAATGATTTGATCAATACGGGGGAGAGCGAAAGGATCAGCCGGACAAGCCTTATTTAAGTCCGTGTAATCCACACACATCCGCCAGGTGCCGTTTTTCTTGAGCACGAGCACCGGGTTAGCCAACCACTCCGGGTGAAAAACTTCGACAATGAACCCAGCCGCCAAGAGCCGGGCGACCTCCTCTCCTATAGCTTTTCGTCGTTCCTCATTGAATCGCCGCAGAAACTGCCTGACCGGCTTATACTTCGGATCAATATTAAGAGTGTGCTCAGCGAGTCCTCTCGGTACACCCGGCATGTCAGAAGGCTTCCATGCAAAGATATCCCGGTTCTCACGAATGAACTCGATGAGCGCGCTTTCCTATTTAGGATCCAAGTTGGCACTGATGCTGAATTGCTTAGACGAATCGCCTGGAGTAAAATCAACAAGCTTAGCCTCTGCAGCCGACTTAAACTTCATGGCCGGGTCATGTTCCGTAGTCGGCTTCTTGAGGGAGGTCATATCCGCCGGGTCAACGTTGTCTTGGTAAAATTTGAGCTCTTCTGCTGCACAGACAGACTCAGCATAAGCCGCGTCGCCTTCTTCGCATTCCAGGGCCACCTTTCGACTTCCATGCACAGTGATGGTGCCCTTATAACCCGGCATCTTGAGCTGCAAGTAAACATAACACGGCCGTGCCATGAACTTGGCATAAGCCGGCCGTCCAAACAAAGCGTGATACGGACTCTTGATTTTGACCACCTCAAAGGTTAACTTTCCAGCCCTAGAATCATGCTCGTCTCCAAAAGCCACCTCTAGCTCAATCTTACCCACAGGATACGCCGACTTACCAGGCACCACTCCATGGAAGACGGTGTTGGAAGTCTTTAAATTCTTGTCAGTTAAGCCCATGCACCGAAAGGTCTCGTAATAGAGGATGTTGATGCTGCTACCTCCATCCATAAGCACCTTAGTAAATTTGTAACCACCAACCTGAGGTGCCACTACCAGGGCCAGTTGACCCGGATTATCAACCCGAGGAGGGTGATCCTCCCTGCTCCAGACAATGGGCTGTTCCGACCACCGTAAGTAACGACGGACTGCCGGCTCAACAGAGTTCACAACCCTCTTATGAACTTTCTGATCACGTTTACACAAACTTGTGGTGAATACGTGATACTATCCACTGCTTAGCTGTTTTGGATGGCTCTGATAACCCGACTGATGCTGCTGCTGACCTCCTTGACCAGACTGCTGTTGGTTATAACCACCCTGGTTTCCCTGGAAACCGGACCCTGAACCGCCGCCCGGGCCATGAAAGCCGCCACCTCCTGAGCCGCCGCCCGGGCCTTGATTGCCATCAAACATATTGGAATTCTTGAAAGCTTTCATGATTGCACAATCCTTCCATAAATGAGTCGATGGCCGTTGCCGGGTGCCATGTTTCGGACAAGGCTCATTGAGCAGTTGTTCAAGAGATGGACCTGACCCGCCGGACCGAGGGGGTGGTTTCCCCTTGCACTTCTGACTGTTACCCTGTGCATTAGCCACAAATTCCGGGTTACCGTCCGCCTTACGCTTATTGCCTCCTTAATTTGCCGGGTTATGCTGCTGACCCTTTCCATTCCGTTCTTCTTTCCCTTCCCTGTCTTTTCCTCATCAGACGCGGGATCCTTGGTACTATCAGAATCGGCATATTTGACTAAAGCCGCCATCAGCGTCCCCATATCATTGCAATCACGCTTAAGGCACCCCAGCTTCTGTCTCAGATGCTCGAAGCGGCAATTTTTCTCCAGCATGAGAACTGCTGAGCCGGCATCCATCTTGTCAAACGAATGTATTATCTCTTTGACCCGGCGCACCAAATGAGTCGTGGATTCGCCTTACTCCTGCTTACAATTTGTCAAGTCCACAATCGACATAGACTGCTTGCAAGTGTCCTTAAAGTTCTGGATGAAACGAGCCTTTAGCTCTGCGCATGAACTAATGGAATTGGGTGGCAAACCCTTTAACCAAGAACGGGTCGTTCCGTCCAACATCATGGTGAAGTATTTAGCCATCGCTGCGTCACTAACCTCCAGCAGCTCCATGGCCATCTCGTAACTTTCAATCCACGCCCCAGGCTGTAAATCGGCCGTATAATTTGGCACCTTTCGAGGTCCCTTGAAATCCTTGGGCAAACATACATTACGTAGAGCCGGTACCAGACAAGGAACACCTCCAGTTCTAGTAGCAACGCCCGCCTCAACGGAAGCCGTCAGGTAAGCCGGTGAGTCCTGTTGGGCCGCTAGCTGAGCCGCCCGCTCGTCTTCCTGGCGTATCTGATCCTGAACCGGGTTATACCCGCCGGGCTGGTTCCGGCGCTGAGCGCTACTTCACAAGGCCTCTGATTCCATGTGTCTACTGTAACTCGGGCTCCGGTTTTGACGAGGCGGAGCTAACCAAGGTGGAGGAGTTGAGTGAATCCTGTCCCGGCTGTAGGAGTAGGTCTCTTGCTGAGCGAGAGCTGTTTGGACAAGTTCCCCGATCCTCCGGGTTTCCACCGCTGTCTGATCATCACCATCCACTGGGAGAGCCGCCAAACGTTCTTACGCTGCGATTAAGTTCTCCATGGGGTTGGAGAAGTGACACGGTGGTATTTGTACATAAAGGGGCGGTGCCATATTGCCATGAAGAGGCGCCGTCACCTGAGGCTGAACCGGGCCCCCCACTCCAGATGTCATAAGCTGATTGCACCTGGCGGGTTACTTGGGCCGGCTCCGAGTGTAGCAAAGAGATTCCGAGGATCACAAATCTGAGGTAAACAGGACTAAGTTTTCTGATGGCTCCTCCTCATTACCTCATTGGATGCGTTTAGGCTCATCATGAGCTGAAAAGCCTCTGCCTGAAGTTGTTGCGCCCGTGCGTCCAAAGCCGCCCGCTCTGTGGCCAATCTAGTATCTTCAGCTGCTAAGGTTTCCTTGGCCTGGGCGATCTCCTCACGAACCTGTGCCACCTCTGCCTCATGCTCAAATTGGCTCGCAGGGATGACTGTAGTAGTTAACAGGGTCGTAAGTTTATCCATGAGATCCATCAACACCTGAGCCGGTGAGCGCACAGGGCCTCCTGCCCCGGCTGCTCCTAACCCGGACGTTATCGCTGCTGAGGCCGTAGAATTTTGGTCGGGTTGAGTGCCAGCCATGAAGACTCCTACCCAGTTTGGTGACTCTGAGCGGTCTGGAATAGTGCTTCCATTGGAACAGCCCCCAAGCACACCATCTTGAACTTGATACAGCGAATCTTTTGAGCCGGCGGACGAATCACCGTCAGAGAGGACGGCTGGCTCACCATCATCTTCAGATCCTTCAGAAAGTTCACCTTCGTGGATGCAGCCCACGAAGGCATGCTTCATGACGGGTTGAGCTCAGGCGGGTCTCGCACACTGAGCCGTCTCGACGAGGTCGGTGCAGTTGTCCGGCTCAGGGCCCGGCTCACCAATCCGGCCGATGAAGACGTGAATTCCGCCAAAGGGGACCCGGTACCCGTACTCAATTGAGCCGGCGTCGGGGCCCCAGCCTTCGTCCTCAATGTAGATCTTGCCGCGACGACTCTTGGTCATCCGGCCAACTGCGTATCCCTTGAGCCCTTCGAAGCTGCCCTTCAAGAACTCAAATCCACCGTGCACTGGCCCCACGGTGGGTGCCAACTATCATGGAATTGTCACGGCAGATGTCCTATTGCAAGGACTTGATCATGGAGCCATCACAACTAGGAAGCTTAAAGGGGTTAATCGGGACAAAGGACACGAGAGGTTTATACTAGTTCAGCCCCTTACGGTGAAGGAAGGCCCACGTCTAGTTGGGTTGGTATTGCTTGATGTTTCGATGACCAGGGAGCGAGATACGCTAAGCCCGGTTCTCGAGGAGTTGTTTCTTCCCCTAAGCCGCCAGCGGGTCGTCCCCTTATATACACGGGTTGACGCCCTGCAGCCTACAGAGTCCCGGCCGGCTCATAAACAGTGTCCGGCTCGGCGACTAGTTACTTCTACCTTATAGTACAAGTTATACCATCCTGGCGGTTTATCTCTACAGGCTTCAGAGTCGCCAGTGGGCCTTTAGGCCCTTTAGTGAACCGCCATCTTCATCCCTTGGTCTCGGGCTTCTAATGAGCCTTTCTTTGCGTAACCCAACCCCTCCTGGGCGGCTTACACAAATAGTCATATCCCCAACAAATATCATCCTCCAATTGAAGTTAAAGTAGTTGGAACCCATTAAAGTTGAAGAAGAAACTATTACTCATAATGTTGACCTATTGTTCCTACTGCTTATATTGAAAACCCACCTTTCCCTGTTAGAATAAAGGATCATGCTAAAGCTTCAACTGTGGTTCATAAGAGTTATACTAAAACACCTACACCCTCTGAGCAAATTAAAGTTGAACCTAGTATTGCTATGGTTAAAGATCTCTTGGTTGATAATATTGATGGCATGTTATTTATTTGTGTGATGAAGCTGCTAGAATTGCCAAATCCGATATGAAAGATAAACATAGACCTATTGTTGGCATGCCCGTTGTTTCTGTTAAAATAGGAGATCATTGTTATCATGGATTATGTGATGTGGGTGCTAGTATGAGTGTAATTCCTTATACCTTATATAAAGAAATTATGAATGATATTGCACCTGCTGAGATAGAAGATATTGATGTTACTATTAAGCTTGCTAATAGAGATACTATATCACCAATTGGGATTGTTAGAGATGTTGAAGTCTTGTGTGGGAAAATGAAATACCCTACTAATTTTCTTGTTCTTGGTTCCCCACAAGATAATTTTTGTTCCATTATATTTGGTAGACCTTTCTTGAATACTGTTAATGCTAAGATTGACTGCGGGAAAGACATTGTTACTGTTGGTTTAGGGGATATGTCTCATGATTTTAATTTCTCTAAATTTCATAGAGAGCCCCATGCTAAATAATTGCCTAGTAAAGTTGAAATTATTGGTCTTGCTTCTATTGCCGTGCCTCCTAATGATCCTTTAGAACAATATTTGATAGACCATGAAAATGATATGTTTATGAATGAAATAAGGGAAATAGATGAAGTATTCTTTTACCAAGGACCTATTTTGAAACACAATTTTCCTGTTGTAATCCTTGGGGATTCTCCTCCACCTAAGGGTGATCCCATTTTGAGCTTAAACCATTACCTGATACTCTGAAATATGCCTATCTTGATGAAAAGAAGATATATCCTATTATTAGTGCTAACCTTTCAGAGCAGGAACAAAAGAAATTATTGAAAACTCTAAAGAAGCACCGTGCCGCTATTGGATATACTCTTGATGATCTTAAGGGCATTAGTCCCACTCTATGTCAGCATAAAATAAAATTGGAGAAAGATGCTAAACCAGTTGTTGATCATCAATGACGGTTAAATCCTAAGATGAAAGAAGTGGTAAGAAATGGAATACTAAAGCTTCTGGAGGCAGGTATAATTTATCCCATTGCTAATAGTCAATGGGTAAGTCCCGTTCATCGCGTCCCTAAGAAGGGAGGTATTACTGTTGTTCCTACTGATAAGAATGAATTGATTCCTCAAAGAATTGTTACAGGTTATAGAATGGCAATGGATTTTTGCAAATTAAATAAAGCTACTAGAAAAGATCATTACCCCCTACCTTTTATTGATCAAATGCTAGAAAGACTATCCAAACATAGTCATTTTTGCTTTCTAAATGGTTATTCTGGTTTCTCTCAAATACCTGTGTCAAAAGATGATCAAGAGAAAACCAATTTTACTTGCCCTTTCGGTACCTTTGCTTATAGACGTATGCCTTTTGGTTTATGCAATGCACCTGCTACCTTTCAAAGATGTATGACTGCTATATTATCTGACTTTTGTGAAAAGATTGTTGAGGTTTTCATTGATGATTTCTCCGTTTACGGAACTTCTTTTGATGATTGCTTATGCAACCTTGACCCAGTTTTGCAGAGATGTGAAGAAACTAATCTTGTTTTGAATTGGGAGAAGTTCCACTTTCTGGTTAATGAAGGTATTGTCTTCGGGCATAAATTTTCCAAAAGAGGTACTGAAGTTGATAAAGCTAAAGTAGATGCTATTGAAAAGATGTTGTCATGGACTTGACATGGCAGATGCCCTAGCAGAAGGACTTAGTCGTGGAGCCATCGCAACTAGGTTAGCTTAAAGGGGTTAATCGGGACAAAGGACACAGAGATTTTATACTGGTTCGCCCCCTTGCAGTTAAGGTAAAGGCCTACTCCAGTTAGGGTTGTATTGCTTGGGTTTCGATTACCAGGGAGCGAATACGCTTGACCTAGTTCTCGATCTCTTGTTTTTTGTCCCTAAACCGCCGCCTGGTCATCCCTTTATATACACAGGTTGACGTCCAACGGTTCACAGAGTCCCGACCGGCTCATACACAATGTGTCCGGCTCGGTGACTAACTAATCTTGCCTTATGATACAAGTTATACATGTGTGGCGGTTCATCCTCTTGGGCCTCAAGTCGCCTCTTGGTCTTGGGCCATCAATGGGCTTGTATGAACTGCCATATTCATTGGTAAATCTCGAATGGTATGCCCCGGCCCCTCCTTGGTGTTTTATACTCAGTAGTTATATCCCCAACATTAGGCCCATGTTGATTTGAACTTGTTCATATCAATATTCAACACTTGTCTTGTCAAAGTTTTGCGGCACTTGTTTGATAAACCTTGTTGTAACCGCCATGACGTCAGCTCACAGAATCTTCTTAAACCGCTATGACGTCATTTCTCATTAATTTTGCATGAGGCCCAGAACATCTTAACTGATCTTTATCTTGATGAGCATCCCGAAAACCGAGGCGTCCATATAGCCACATGATGATTTTAGCCTCCTCGATTCTCGCGCATGCCTTGTATGCTCCCCCTTATAAATAGGGACAGGGGTCTTTATCATTTTCCCCCTCGCTTCCTTGTCTTCATCTTCCTCCTTCGCACAGCCGCACCTGCGCTCGAGTTCCGCGTCATCAACCTCAGTCTGCTGCATCAGCTCAGGCCGCTGCATCATCCTGACCAGACCAGAAAACACCGGCGCACGACCGCTGCTCATCGGCATCCGTAAGTCTCATCTCCCCAACCCATAGATCTACATTAGGGTTTTCCCTGTTCATCGACGTTCTTGGCCGCCCTTCACGTTCTTCAACTCGAACAATGTTTAATCTGAATAGGTCATGAACTTGGTGCGGTAGTAGTTTAGCATTCATCTTTATCATCATAATAGCATCTTTCCATAGAAAACCTCATTAGAGCATCAAAGCTTTCTACTTCCGTCACCTTAGGTTTAACTTTTACTGTCTTTTTCTGAACTGTGGTAGATCCAAAATTATTGCTCCAACTTGCAAAATCTGTTTGTCCAACACTAAGCAAAATTTTCGCTGATCAATTTGAAATACCATAGCTTCCATGGCGGCTTATACCGCAAATCAAGATCCTTCATGTAACACTAGGCCTTGTTTAAACCGCCACCATGCACTTCATAATTTGCGTGATCTGGCAATACTTCTTTGGGTTAACCATGCTTTCTTATTCATCCGTATCATTTAGTTATGCATAAGATACTTGTCTTTTAAACCATGTCTAGCTTAATAACAGAATCCTTAATCCGGTAGGTACCATTAGTCCCCTTTTAAGCCAACAATATGAACATCTGCGTACTTCAATGTTCATTCTCCGGCTTAACCTGTTAGCCCGGTCACTGCATATTTACCTTTTAATCAATGATCCAGCCTAATAACACGATTTTAAGCCGGTAATATTTTTTTTCTTTTAGGCCTTTTTCCTTGAAAATGGTCAAGACTGTCATTGCTTGCAACTGGGTCGTTTCCCGGGTCACCGAAGAAGACCTGGACGAATATGTTCACACTGGCGTCTTAGCCAAAAAAGATGTCATCCATTGGAGGGTTCCAGGCAATGAAATTCATCCTGAGCCTAAGGACAGTGAAGTGATTGTCTTTACTGATCACATAAACCGGAGCTTCAGCTCGCCGGCTCAAATTTCTTCCGTGATGTGCTGCATTTTTTCAAGCTCCATCCACAAGATATCGGACCCAACTCTGTTTCAAACATCTGCAACTTCCAAGTATTCTGCGAGGTGTACCTTCAACAGGAGCCAACCGTAGAACTATTCAGGGAGCTCTACTACTTAAACCCGCAAAATGAGTGCACGGACGGGTCTAGCTTAGAGCTAGGCGGCATTTCTATACAGCGCCGGAAAGAAGCCACCTTCCCAGCTGCCACTCTTCCCAGTCACCCCAAAGACTGGAACCAGACTTGGTTTCACTGCCAAGATACTTCGCCAGAAGGGGAAAATCCCTTGCCGGGTTATCGTGCCAGCCGGCTTAGTAACAGACATCATCTTCCAGACCATATCAGCACAGCAGAGCGGGAGAAATACGTGCCGGTTTTTGCAAAGATCCAGGCCTTGATGGCCAACAGTTTGACCGGAATTGATCTAGTTTGATGCTGGGTCGCCTGGTGAATCTTGCCTCTAAGCCGCCGACCCGGCTTAATGTGCGAGTACACCGGCGAGTTAATAGATCCTCAACGCCACTGTCAGATCGATGTGACTGACGAAGATGTCAATAATATGACCAAAACCCTGCTGAATGAGATCTTGGAAGATTGTAGTCAAGTCGGATTAAATCCTTTCTGCGTTCAGAATAAACCGCCAGGTGTAAGATTTTTATCAATGCTCACACTTTGAATCATATTTTTCCTTGTATCGCCTGTTCATACTCATTCAATTTGTGCAGGCCGATTCACCTTTTTGGGCCAAGAAGCTGTAGGATAAGCCGGCCAAGAAACCCTGGACGAAGAGCAAGGCTATCAAAAAGCCTGCTAAGAAGAAGACAAATCCTGCCGATTTATTCAATTTGGATGACAAAGATAATGATGACAAGTCATAGGAAGAACTTGATTCCATTGGCTCATTTTTTGTACATCTTATTGACAATGATTATTATCAGGATGAAGTGGAGGCCAGCCGTGCAGATGACACAGAGGTAATTACTCTTTCCTCCGGCTCAGAACCTTTGCCAACACAGAAAACCAACAAGCAAGCCGGAAAGCAAGATTTTCTCACCCCTTAGCTCACTTGGATCCCAACTTTCTTTTGAAGAAGCAGCAACACGAAGCTTGCCGCACAACCCGGAATAACAGCGGTGGAGTTTTATCCTCCGGCTTGCCGAACACCCCAGCACCTCGCAAACGTCGACCGGAGGTTTCAAATATTTTGGATTTATCTTATCCCAAGGCAGGTCTTTTTCGACAACTTCTTAACCCGTCCGATTCAAACTATCAGGGAACATCTTATTCTTCCTCCGGTGACTCAACGAGTACTGAAATCCTGGCCTTCAAGATTGTGCCTGGGTAAGGGTGTATTCTATCATTCAAAACTTCATGCTTTGACAGATATATATGATGACATCTTTGTATTTCTTATGTCCAGTGGTATGGACAAGCCTAGCAAGAAGGCAAAACTGAACAAGCCGGCTGAAGACTCCAACCCTTCCGAGCCGGAAAAACAAATGCCAGAGGCCTCTCATCCAACTGCTGAGGCTACCATTGATGAGCCGCCCCTAGAAGATCACAACATCTCCATAGATCATATGGACGTTGAACCGATCATGCATAAGCCGCCAGGTCTCATCAAGCCCACTGAAGAGAAAACTGACGATGTTGTCATCACCGGGCTTGGTTACACAGCGCCGAGTAATCCTACTGCCTTAACCAGGCACAACGCTAAGGAAGAATTTTATGCTGCTGATAAAGGCAAGTGAAAGGTAGACTTGGAAAGCTACGCTCAGTTCAGCGCCCAAGAGATCCACTCGTTTACTTGAACCGTCTATATACCAGCCATGATTTTGAAGTCGGCTTGGTCAACTTGATGAAGGAGCGCTATGAGGTAATCCAGCAAAATCCTCCTCATAAATATATCTCTATCAACCGCCATGTCTATAGAATATGATAGAATTGAATATACTGTAGGGTTTCAAACAATCACAAATAGATGAACATCATCACTAGTAGCCCCCAAGGGCTGGCTTAAACTATCAAGTTAAGCCGGGACTTCAATTAGCATAGTCAATTTTGCAGCTGTAGCCCCCAAGGGCCGGTCTAACCAGTATGAATAAACCGGGACTTATCGCCATGGCTGATACCAATATCCCAATATGTAGTCTTTATAAATCGGATCATATCATTTTGCCCGGGTCATCAGATAATTTTTTCTTGAAAAGAGCAATAGGTATTAGCCCCCAAGTGCCAAGGAAAATACTTGTATTGTGCTTGGGACTTCAAAAATAATCATGATCATAATACCTTCCATGTTTGCTCATGTCACAGGCTGAACTAACTAAGAAGGATTCCCAAATCAATGATCCGAGGGACAATATTAAAACTCAGAAATATGAGACATCCAAGGCCAAGTCAGAATTGAAGACTACATTGGAGACCATTGAGCAGTTGAAGCAAAACTTCAATGCTAATAAAACCGGCTTGGGGACTGAGAAGGCAAATCTATTAAAGAGAGCAGAAGATGTCGAGGCAGCCCTTAAACCGGTGGCTGATGAATTGTCCGGCTTAAAGCATCAGATCAATAGCATGACCTCCGCATCTTCGGTAAGTAGTAAAATGAATTTATTTACACCAGCAGTCATATGATAATCATCTGCCGGTTTATCAATAACTTTACCGATGTAGGCTCCCGAAGCGTCAAGTTGGGCTCTGATATGCGCATCATGCTGAAGGCTGTCTACACTCTTGTAGAACAGTTATATACTGGCGCTCAACGGACAATTACTGCTGCTATCCATAAAAAACAGCCACCCACTCTCATTAAGGAAACATTGGAGAGGCTATCAGTGTTGCCCCAGAGAATTGATGAGCTAAAGCGAGCATCTGCCAGAGTCGGCGCCCTGACTGCCTTAAGCCGGGCAAAGGCATGGCAAGCAGATCTTGATCCAGAAGACTTAGCCAATGGTTTCCCTAGTGTAAAAGAGGACGGGTCTCCCTTCAGCGCTGATGACTTTGCAGAAATAGTAAGAGCAATGCATCCATTAGCAAGCAAACTAGCTGAGGAGACCAATCTACTCAATACCAGGCGGCTTATGATGCTGAGAACAAGAAGATGAAGGCGCCATTTCATCAAGAGGTGGATCTCATTCGACCAACGCGTAAGCACACCTTCTCCCCTGACATTGATCCAGCAACTCATATTGATGATGAAGTTGTGTTTAGAGCTTTGACCGGTATCAACTGGTCTACGCCTGACTTCCAGCCAATGGATAATTAAGGAGCTGAATAAGAAGAAGCACATGATGATCCGGAGGCTTCAAATCACCAAGATTCATGAGGTGGCTTGCCAGTGATACTATGTCCCAAAAAACACTTGTCCCTGCGTTGTCAGATGCCTTGTAATAGGCTAGTTAAACAATTCTGATCTGCCACACCATCATGCGTGTTTTATTTGCATACACTGCCGATCCATCATTAAAAGAGCAGCCGCATATGCTGATTGATATCAGCAATTATACAGACCCTGATTATCAATTTTCCTGCATGTAGACAGATAACAGGTGCCCTAGCGGTTTACCCCAGGGCGGGTCATAATACCCAGTATAAAAGCCACTGATGACTAAATAGTCCTGAACCAGGTCCGGTTTATCAAAACCTCATATAATCATAAATAAATATCATACCTGCGATATTTGTTCACACTGCCGGTTTATCATACGTCGTGCAGTAAGGGTTACAACCCAAAGATTGAGAGCACAATGCCCTGTTCAATTTATTCATACCGCCGGCTCACAACGCCATATGCAGCAAGGGGTAATATCCCAAAGCTTAGAGCCAGTACTCCAAGCACATATTCATCATACACCGGCAACTTATAGTCCAAAACTGGGCCGGGTTACTAAAAACTCCGGTTAGATTCATATATGAACCATAATGCAAATATGGCCTTTATCAGTTTTAAACCATGTATCAACACAGCAGTAAATATCAATCTCCAAAAAATCAAATAAAAACCAGAACAAATAGAAAACAAGGCATTCATAGGCTGCCAAGCCTGCATAACAAGCGTTATTCAGTTGCCATGCAGCCGCTGAGTTAAACCTTAATTCAAAACCGTAAGCTGGACCTCACATGACCAATCACTATTTTAAATTTGACAAACTCAGGGTCTTCTTAGAAGATTGATTGTCAAGAGTACGGTGAGTCATTCCAGGATTACCTGCTCGGAGTGGCAGGCAAACAAAGGTAGGATAACCCGAATTTTTTGGTGAATACACCTGGCGTCCAAGCCTATTACAAGGGCCAACAAAGCTCTTGTTCATTAACAAAGAGCCCCCAAGTAATTTTTGATTCCAAGCTATAAGCCGGATCAGTAGGGTAGTCATAGATATGCTCAATGAGCAGGAAGCCCCCAAGTTTTTGGTAATCATGGCATACAAGACGGATCAAGAGGGTAGTCATAGCTATGCTCAATGAGCAGGAAGCCCCCAAGTGATCATATGAAGTAACAATAAAGACTCCTTATTCTCAGAAATGAAACGATAGAGGCCCTGAATTATCAGGGATGCCGGCTTTATTATATTCATCATAATATATACATTGATAGAAATATGTACATCACAAGAGCCAATGGCTTAAGTGTAATAAGGCCGAAGATGAGCAATATTCCACGGCCGGTGGGTCTCCTCCTCCGACGTGCGTGAGTCCTTGTGGTCTCGAACATCGATAAGATAGTATGACCCGTTGTTCAGATTTTTGCTGACCATAAAGGGTCCTTCCCAAGGTGGGAATAGCTTGTGCATATCAGTTTGATCCTGGATAAGCCGGAGCACCAAATCGCATTCTTGAAAGGTTCTTGTTTTAACCCGGCGGCTGTGATAACGATGCAGATCTTGCTGGTAAATCACCGAACGAGCTGCCGCACGGTCACGCTCCTCATCCAACAGGTCAAGAGCATCCTGACGTGCTTTTTCATTATCAGCTTCAACATAAGCCGCCACACGGGGCGAGTCATGACGAATGCCACTAGGGAGAACCGCCTCCGCTCCGTAAACCATGAAGAAAGGCGTGTAACCCGTAGATCTGTTGGGGGTAGTATTGATACTCCATAATGCTGAGGGCAATTCCTCCACCCAACAACCGGGCGTCCTCTTCGAAGGGACCATAAGCCGGGGCTTGATACCTCTCAAAATTTCTTGATTGGCTCTTTCAGCTTGGCCATTGGACTGGGGGTGAGCCACTAACGACACATCAAGACAAATATGCTCTTGTTGACAGAATTCTTTCATAGCACCCTTGGACAGATTAGTTCCATTATCAGTTATGATGTTGTGAGGAAAGCCAAATCAGAAAATCACTTTTTTGATGAACTGAACCGTTGTTGCCGCGTCACACTTACTGACTGGCTCTGCCTCAACCCACTTTGTGAATTTGTCAACCACTACAAAAAGGTGGGTCTTTTTATCTTTGGACCGCTTGAACGGTCCAATCATATCCAGCCCTGACTGCAAACAGCCAAGTAATTGGAATCATCCGTAATTCTTGAGCCGGCACATGAGCTCGTCTTGAGAATTTCTGACAGCCATCACATTTACTGACTAGATCCTCTGCCTCAGCATGAGCCGTCAGCCAATAAAACCCATGACGGAAAGCCTTGGCTATAAGAGACTTAGAGCCGGCATGAAGACCACAATCTCCTTCATGAATCTCTCATAGAATCTCCCGGCCTTTTTCAGGAGAAACACAACGTTGAAATGCCCTTGTGACACTGCAATGATGCAACTCTCCATTGACAATAGTCATTGACTTAGATCATCGGGTTATCTGCCTGGCTAAAGTTTCATCTTCAGATAACTCTCCCCGAGTCATATAAGCCAAATATGGAACTATCCAATCAGGAATAACATGAAGAGCCGCCACCAATTGTGCCTCCGGGTCAGGAATAACAAGATATTCCTCCGTAGGCAACTTGACTCGGGGGTTGTGCAAAATATCAAGGAAGATGTTAGGTGGCACCGGCTTATGCTGGGACCCTAACCGGCTCAAAGCATCAGCCGCCTCATTCTTCCTGCGATCAACATGTTCCACTTGATAACCTTTGAAATGACCAGCAATAGCATCAACCTCGCGGCGATAAGCCGCCATGAGTGGGTCCTTAGAATCCCAAGTGCCTGAAACTTGCCGAGCCACCAAATCTGAGTTGCCAAAACACCTCACCCGGCTTAGATTCATCTCCTTAGCCATCCTAAGACCATGGAGTAAGGCTTCATACTCAGCTGCATTGTTAGTACAAGGGAACATCAACCTTAAAACATAACAAAATTTATCACCTCGTGGGGAAGTCAAAACAACTCACGCCCCCGAGCCCTCCAATTGCCTGAATCCATCGAAGTGAATAGTCCAATATGTGCTATCTGGTTTCTCCTCGGGCATCTGCAATTCAGTCCAGTCATTGATAAAATCCACGAGTGCTTGAGACTTAATAGCCGTCCGAGGCATATACTTCAAACCATGGGGTCCAAGCTCAATGACCCATTTAGCTACCCGGCCTATGGCCTGCTACCTCTTGAGCATGCGTTGGTTTTCCCTTGAAGAGGAAAGGGTGATGCAGCAAAGTAGCGTAAGTATTTCCCTCAGTTTTTGAGAACCAAGGTATCAATCTAGTAGGAGACTACACGCAAATCGCCTAGTACCTGCACAAACAATCAAGAACCTTGCAACCAACGCGATAAAGGGGTTGTCAATCCCTTCACGGACAATTGCAAAAGGGAGATATGATAAAGATAATAAGATAAATATTTTTGGTATTTTTGTTCTATAGATTGAAAAAGTAAAGATTGCAAAATAAATAGTAAACTAGAATTACAGATCGGAAACTTATATAATTTAAAGTAGACCCGGGGGCCATAGGTTTCACTAGTGGATTCTCTCAAGATAGCATATATTATGGTGGGTGAACAAATTACTATCGAGCAATTGATAGAAAAGAGCATAGTTATGAGAATATCTAGGCATGATCATGAACATAGGCATCACGTCCATGTCAAGTAGACCGAACCGATTCTGCATCTACTACTATTACTCCACACATCGACCGCTATCCAGCATGCATCTAGAGTATTAAGTTCATAAGAATAGAGTAACGCATTAGGCAAGATGACATGATGTAGAGGGATAAACTCAAGCAATATGATATAAGCCCCATCTTTTTATCCTCGATGGCAACAATACAATACGTGTCGGTTCCCTTTCTACCACTAGGATCGAGCACCGCAAGATTCAACCCAAAGCTAAGCACTTCTCCCATTGCAAGAAAGATCAATCTAGTAGGCCAAACTAAACCGATAATTCAAAGAGACTTGCAAAGATATCAAATCATGCATATAAGAATTCAGAGAAGAATCAAATATTATTCATAGATAATCTTGATCATAAACCCACAATTCATCGGATCTCGGCAAACACACCGCAAAAAGTATTACATCAAATAGATCTCCAAGGACATCGAGGAGAACTTGTATTGAGAACCAAAGAGAGAGAAGAAGGCAGCTAGCTAATAACTATGGACCCGAAGGTCTGTGGTAAACTACTCACATCATCGGAGAGGGTATGGAGTTGATGTAGAAGCCCTCCATGATTGAATCCCCCTCCGGCAGATCACCGGAAAAGGCCCCAAGATGGGATCTCACGTGTACAGAAGGTTGCGGCGGTGGAAATAGAGTTTCGTGGTGCTCCTGGATGTTTTCAGGGTATATGAGTATATATAGGTGAAAGAAGTAGGTCGGTGGAGCTACGAGGGGCCCATGAGGGTGGGGGCGCGCCCTCCTGCCTCGTGGCCGCCTCGTTGCTTCCTTGACGTCCACTCCAAGTCTTCTGGATTGCGTTTGTTCCAAAAACGATCCTCGCGGAGGTTTCATTCCGTTTGATATTCCTTTTCTGCAGACACTGAAATATGCAAAAAAACAACAATTTGCACTGGGCCTCCGGTTAATAGGTTAGTCCCAAAAATAATATAAAAGAGTATATTAAATCCCATTAAACATCAAAAACCGATAATATAATAGCATGGAACAATCAAAAATTATAGATACGTTGGAGACGTATCAGCATCCGCAAGCTTAATTCCTGCTCATCCTCGAGTAGGTAAATGATAAAAACAGAATTTTTTATGTGGAATGCTACCTAACATAATTTTCAATGTAATTCTTTTTATTGCGGCATGAATGTTTAGATCCAAAAGATTCTAGAAAAACGATTAATATTGACATAAAAATAAAAATACTTCAAGCATGGTAACTGAGGGAGTCCCGGATTAGGGGGGTGTTCGGATAGCCGGACTATACCACCCACCGGACTCCCGGACTATGAAGACACAAGATTGAAGACTTCGTCCCGTGTCCGGAAGGTTCTTTCCTTGGCGTAGAAGGCAAGCTAGGCGTGCGGATATTCAAGATCTCCTACCAATGTAACCGACTCTGTGTAACCCTAACCCTATCCGGTGTCTATATAAACCGGAGGGTTGTAGTCCGTAGGCCAACTTCATCATAGAACCATCTTCATACACAATCATACCGTAGGCTAGCTTCTAGGGTTTAGCCTCCTTGATCTCGTGGTAGATCTACTCTTGTACTACCCATATCATCAATATTAATCTAGCAGGACGTAGGGTTTTACCTCCATCAAGAGGGCCCGAACCTGGGTAAAACATTGTGTCCCTCGTCTCCTGTTACCATCCGACCTTGACGCACAGTTCGGGACCCCCTACCCGAGATCCGCCGGTTTTGACACCGACATTGGTGCTTTCATTGAGAGTTCCTCTGTGTCGTCGCCTTTAGGTTCGATGGCTCCTTTGATCATCAACGGCGATGAGATCCAGGGTGAGACTTTTCTCCCCGGACAGATCTTCATCTTCGGCGGCTTCGCTCTGCGAGCCAACTCGCTTGGCCATCTGGAGCAGATCGAAAGCTACGCCCCTGGCCATCAAATCAGGTTTGGAAGCTTAAACTACACGGCAGATATCCGCGGAGACTTGATCTTCGACGGATTCGAGCCACAGCCAAGCGTGCCGCACTGTCAAGAAGGGCATGATATAGCTCTGCCCCCGAACAGTGTCCTGGAGGTCGCATACGCTCCGGCCCCGATCCTTGATTCGGAGCCCGCTGCATTCGCTGAGGAAGAACAGTTGGACGTCACCTCAGGGGCTGCGACGTTAAAGGCAATCGAGCCGAACGCCGGCCCCACACTCCGCGTTGCCCATGACTCCAAGGAGCCGGATTCTTCTCCGAACTCCGGGCCTTCTACGCCCCCGCTGATCGAATCTGATTGGGCGCCTGTAATGGAGTTCACCACCGCGGACATCTTTCAGTGCTCACCTTTTGGTGACATCCTGAATTCTCTCAAGTCTCTCTCTTTATCAGGAGAGCCCAGGCCGGATTATGGTCTACGAGGTTGGGATTTGGACGGCGAAGAAATTCAAAGCCCACCCACCACCCACTTGATAGCCACTGTCGAAGATTTAACCGACATGCTTGACTTCGGCTCCAAAGAATTCGACGGTATGGACGACGAATACGGAGACGAACCGGAACCAGCACCCACAGGGCACTGGATATCCACCACACCCAATGACGTACTCATGGTGGATACACCGGAAAATATTGACAACGAGGAAAAAGGGGGCGAAAAGAAGGGTAAACCCTCCGAGAAGCACTCAAAGCGGCGACGTAAACGCCGAGCTAAACCCCGCCTCGATCAAGACCCTGCCCTAGAGCAGGACGAGTCGGCAGGTGACGAACACGTCTCAGAACAGCCGTCTGAACATGGCAACACGGGCAGAGAGGACGAACAGTCTTCCCCCGGTCATAAACAAACTCCAGACGATACCTCGCCGGATAACACCATGGAGCAGAAGAATCTCCAAGAAAGGCTCGCTGCCACAATACGCAGCCTGAAAAAACAGAAGCAAAAGCTAAGGACGGCGGAAAATGCACTCAAGACAAGATGGAGCAAAGTAATCAAGACCGCAGACAAATACAGCGGCAGCCACCGCACCAAAAGCTATCCGGAGAGAAAGCTACTGCCCGAATTCGATCAGGAGGCCTTAGAGCCCCCAAACTTGAAAAATATAAAGGCTGCGCGGTCGGATGGACGACCTACCGGCCACTACAAAACGGCAAACGGCGCCGCACACAATGCGGCATGTGACCCAATTAAAGATTCGCATCATGCCCCAGCCAGATCCATTTACGGACGAAGGAAGCACGCTCCCACGAGCAATGTACAAAACACACCATCAGAATCCGGCGCAACCAAATATAGGGGTGCCGCACACCCCCTATGCTTCACCGATGAGGTTCTGGAATATGAATTCCTAGAGGGGTTTAAAACCGTTAACATAGAGTCATACAATGGAACAACAGACCCTGGAGTCTGGATCGAGGATTATATCCTCCACATACATATGGCTAGAGGAGATGATCTCCACGCCATAAAATATTTACCTCTTAAGCTCAAAGGGCCAGCTCGGCACTGGCTTAAAAGCCTTGCTGAAAATACAATCGGAAGTTGGAAAGAGCTCGAGGGCGCTTTCCGAGCAAATTTTCAAGGGACCTACGTCCGTCCCCCGGATGCAGACGACCTCAGTCACATAACTCAGCAGTCCGGAGAATCAGCTCGGCAGTTCTAGAACAGAGTCCTCACTAAAAAGAATCAAATAGTGGATTGTCCGGACGCCGAAGCCCTAGCAGCTTTCAGGCACAATGTCCGAGACGAATGGCTAGCCAGACACCTCGGCCAGGAAAAGCCAAGAACAATGGCCGCACTCACAAGCCTCATGACCCGCTTTTGCGCAGGAGAGGACAGCTGGTTGGCACGATGCAGCCCCAGCGACCCAAGTACATCAGAAATCAGAGATAGAAACGGGAAGCCGCGATGAAATAAGGATCATCGCCGAATTAAAAAGAAAAGTCTGTAGAGCACGGCAGTCAATGCCGGATTCAAAAGCTCACCGCACAATCAGACAAAACCAACCCCTCAGGATAATAGGGAAGATCCGTCCAGCCTAAAAAGAATCATGGACAGGACATGCCAGATACACAGTACTCCTGGGAAACCTGCTAATCATACCCACAGAGACTGTTGGGTTTTCAAACAGTCCGGAAGACTCAACGCCGAATACAAGGGGCTTGACACACCTGGTGAGGAAGAAGACGAATCCCAAAAGCAACACACCAGGAAGCAAAAGAACTTCCCACAAGAAGTCAAAACAGTGAACTCACTTCACATAACAAGGCATGAGGCACCCATAAAGGTCCGCATATTCAAGCCTAAACCTCAGGCGTCCCGCCACTGGTCATTAAAGCCAATAATTTTCAATCAGCTAGATTATTCTCGAAATATCAAGCATGCGGGCCGGACCGCCTTGGTACTTAAACCAATAATAGACGGATTCCAGTTTACCAATGTCCTTATGGACGGGGGCAGTGGACTAAACTTGATATATCAAGATACAATTCGAAGCATGGGCATAAACCCAGCAAGAACCCGTCACAGTAAAACCTCCTTTCAAGGGGTAGCACCCGGCCCGGACACCCATTGCATGGGTTTTCTCCGGCTGGCAGTTATATTCGGCTCTGCCAATAACTTTCGTCGCGAAAAGCTGATCTTCCACATAGTCCCGTTTTCAAGTCGCTATCAAGCACTACTAGGACGAGGAGCCTTCACATGCTTTAACGCAATACCGCATTATGCATCCCTCACGCTAAAGATGCCCGGTCCTCGATGCATCATCTCTTTAAAGGGAACGCACTAAAATACGTCTCCTCCAAAAGGAGGACTGTGCGGCTGCTCAAACAGCCGCACAGTAAAATGGCCTCGCCAGTCAACAAACTTTTTCGACATAAGTCACAGAAGGCCATGGATCCGGACTCCATGAGTTCGGCAAGAGCCCATCATCATTGTAGGCTTATTACGCCATACCAGGGGCTGCACACAGAGACAATAAAGCTCGACCTCATTTATTTCTCACTTTATATTCTGTTTATCATTCTTTTTGTCCCGCACGACCCATTTTCAATTTAAGTTCCTCTCTTTTACAGATGAATGTCGTACGGCGCCCGTCCGGGACACGGCACAGTGGAGACTCAGGCGCAGACGTGCAGTAGGGACCCGCCCAAAGGATTCTTTTTAGATTAAGGCCCTGCGTAAACCTTTTTTACTGTCTCTTGCTATTATACATCCCCTGGTTCATTTTACCATAACCACGGAGGAGACTGGCGTCTTGGCATGTGGCCACGCCAGAATTATTGCTCGTACTTGGACACTAAGGGCTTTTTTCTCCTTTCTTTTTGTATAAAAGGGGGAGGGTGTTGTTCCGCACACACCCACAAAGACCGAACACCTTAGGGAGTGTTTGGTGTCGCGAGTTTTGGCACTATATGCATCAGCTCCGAGTCATGATTTTGGTCACATGTTGGGTTGCCCGGCTCCTGCGTTCGGCCACCTTACGTTCCGTTCTGTCGGCTAAGGTAGCTCCAGGAGAACTACTGCGATTGCACCCCAGTTCGACCGGGCGAGCACCTCAGTAGAGAAAGCCGAAAACCGACTGTCATGATGTAGCGAGAGACTGGTCGCCACTCGATGACTCATAGGGGTTTATCGAACTCCTCCGTTTTGACGAAGGGCCGCTTCCCGGTCAGGCTCACATGCGTCCCGAATTCGGATGAGCGCACTCGCCATTTCAGGGCTACCTAAAGAGTCCCATTATCAAGCTCCTATGGCTAAGTGAAAGTGTTAAAGCATTATAGTCCGGATTGCCTAGCCCGCTGCGCTATCACCTCCTTTGTAGGACCAAGACGTTGGGTTAAGTGTGATATTGCGTTTTCAGCGCGCACCCCCGCACTATGTGCGTGGGGGCTGAAGCCAACGACTGCAATCTTTCAGAATTTATATATATATATATTGAAACGGCCGCACAGGAGAGGTTTTTATTACTTGAAGGCACAAGTCTAAAATATGCCATCTACAAAAATACTGATCTATGATTACATATGCTGTCATAATGCAGCATCTTTCGAACACTGCGTCTCTATTATACGAGCGCCCGCGAGGACCTCCTCAAAATAGTGTTCGGCAGGTTTTCGGCCTTCAGCCGAATCACGAGACGCAACAACGGTGGGCTCCATATCTGCCCAATATGTCTTAACACGGGCAAGAGCCAGCCGAGCGCCCTCTGTGCACGCTGACCTCTTCAAAGCTTCTACTCGAGGCACCACATCAAGAAACTGCTGCACCAAGCTAAAATAGCTTGTCGGCTTCGATCCGCCCGGGCATAGGCGATCCATGGCATACGTCATGGCGAGTCCGGACAACCTATTTTCAGCTCGGCCCATTGGGCCAGGCGATCGTCCACTGCAAGTGGACGCCTTGGATTGGTGAACTGCGACCAGAAGAGTTTTTCCACTTCATGATCGTCCTTATCCTGAAAGTATCTGGTCGCATCGGCAGCACTAGCCGCCAAATCCAGGTAGATGTCCTTCACGCTCCACGCTTGGTCCAACAGGGCAAACCTCGGATCACAAAATTGTCTCCGCAGCAAGAAGGGCTTTCCATCCGCAATCAGTCCGGCTTGACGTAGCTCTTCCTTTGTCGCTCTCACCACAGAGCGGGCGTCCTTGAGGTCAGCAACGCCTTTCTCCAAATCCCTCTGCCTGGCTCGACCTTCCTCCTCGAGATATTTGCAACGGTCAGTAGCACTCTTCAACTCTACGGCCATATTAGCCATCTCCTCCCTGCTTCGGCAATGGGCAGCCTGTTCGGCCTTCAGCTCTTCACGGGCTTTCTCGGCGGCCGCATCGCTTCTTCTGGCTTGGTCCTTCGCTTTGGCGAGTTCGGCCCTAAGTCCTTCCACGGCTGCCACACCATCTGCATCGAGCATACACATGGTAAGATGTTGACCTAAATCTCCTCTTACTAACAATCGCCAAGAAAAATCAATACCTTGAGCATCATCAAGCCGCTGGTTAACCAGCGCGATGTCGGCTTCTGCCTCGTCAAGTTGCCGTTTCATTTCGGCAAAATCTTGAGTCCGGCTCGACCCCGGACAATCAGCTGCCTGCATATACAGGCGCCATTTTAAGGACCTGGGATTAAGATCCTCCGTGTGCCGCACATCTTTGCGCCACACAGAGTCTCAGGGGCTACTATCTACACAGGACGCATGTTATTATGCGTAATTAACACTAATGTTCGTTATTCAAAAAACGTACCTCAAAGCCCGCCAATAAACTCTTGACGGCCTCGTTCAGCCCGCTTCCCGCGGCTGCAATTTTCTCAATCACCGTGTGCATCAACACACGATGCTCCTCTGAAATAGAGGCTCGGCCCACCAGAACCTTCAGCTCCCCCGGCCGAACACCAGTTGGCACCGGACTCGCCCCATGGCCCTCTTCGGAGGTTGGGCGTGGAGAACCTTGAGGGGCCATGTGATCACCTTCTGCCTTTGGCAGATTCGGAGAGATCCTCTGCGACGACACTTCGACGTCGTCCGCCTTGACAGGCGATATAGAAGGAGGTGGCGTTCCACTCTCCATCATCTCTGGAAGGAGATCCCCCGACGATGAGTTCTGCTGAGAGGGGTCGAGGTCCGAACTACAAGGTAAAGTCTTGGTTAAAAACTTCTCAGATATAAAACAAGGATTCCTCTTAAGGACAGTTCCTTTTCTACTTACGGCTCGTTGGAGAGCTGCTCCCCTTGTGGATTCAGTTCGGCCGAGGGGCTCCTCGGCGACGGGTCCTCTGACATGGATTCTTTCCCCCGTTTTGAAGCTTGGACTTCCGGGTCGTCAGAGGTGGCCCTCTTCTTTCCCCTAGGAGGGGAACTTTCAATTCCCCCCTTTGGAGTGGCCTCTCTCGAAGAGGCCATGGTTTCCTTGTCGGTCCCCTTATTTCCCTCCAAAGGCACTACCTCTAGCATCCTGGCTAGCACGGGATCCAGCCTGGTTTCGGGAACGGGAGCCGGACACCGGATCAGCTTCGCCTTTGCTATCCACTCCTGCTTAAGAGAAGAAATGTTGTTAAAAAGCAAGTTAATTATGCGGATACAAGGTCCGAACGCAAGGTCACCTACTTGAGTATCCGGGCAATTGCGGCTTAGGCCAGCATCCTCGGTCAAGTCCGGACTCGCTTTTTGCAATCCGAAGAACAGTTTATACATCTCCATAGGCCTTACGCCCATAAAATTTCGGAGAACTCGCGGTCCCTCTGGGTTGAAATCCCATAAGCGAAGGGGGCGACGTTGGCCGGGCAGTGTCCGGCGAATCAGCATGACCTATGTCACCTTGACCAGGTTGAGGCCTCCTTCCAGGAGATCCTTAATGCGGCCCTGTAGCAGAGGAACGTCTTTGGGCAAACCCCGATCTAACCCCGTATTGATCCATGATGCTAACCGTGGTGGGGGACTCGAGCGAAAGGCAGGAGGCGCCACCCATGTGCTGCCCCGAGGAGCGGTGATGTAGAACCACTCCCGTTGCCATAAGCCGAGCTCTTCTTGAAGAACGCCCCCGGGCCATGGAGTGTCGGCATTCCTTTTTATAATAGCACCTCCGCACTCTGCGTGGCGCCCCTCGATCATCTTTGGCTCTAGTTTGAAGGTCTTGAGCCATAATCCGAAATGAGGGGTAACATGGAGGAATGCTTCGCACATAACTATGAAAGAGGAGATATGGAGGATGGACTCCGGAGCTAGGTCATGGAATTCTAGCCCATAATAGAACATCAGCCCCCTTACAAAAGGATCCGTTGGGAAGCCTAATCCCCAGAGGAAGTGGGAGATGAATACTACGCTCTCACCTGGCTGAGGGCTAGGGATCGCTTGTCCTTGAACAGGCAACCTGTGTGGAATCTCGCTGGTTAGAAATCTAGCTTCCCTCAACTTTGATACGTCCTCCTCCGTAACAGAGGAGGGCATCCATCAGCCTTGAAGGTCGAAACCGGACATTGTCGAAAGTCCGATGCGCCTGGAATCTGGAGCCTAGGGTGTTGGAACTCGAGGCGACGGGCGAACTCGTTTTGAGGGTAAAAGAAAGGAGTAGGGCCTTGGTCTCTTTATAAGAGGTCGAATACCAAGAGCCCTTCTCGTAACCATTTGGGACTAGCCTTTAATTAAGGCAAACGTGCTAACAGGCACGATTGGGTTACCCATGTCCATATTAATGAGAATCCCGTTGAAAGGGGCACACGATCTCTGCTTCGATAAGACGTGCCAAGGAAACCGCCTCGTTGAACGTGTAGCGGTGGAACAGTAAAATACTCCATACAGCAGGCTTGGCCGCAGTGTTATGATGCACCGCGGGATACGTCAGCAGATTTGATTTGGGTTAATATTATTCTCTATATGGCAATACGTGGAAACTTATTTTGCAGAGCCGGACACTATTTTTTGGTGTTATTCATCTTCTTGAGGAACTTGGAGGAGGAACCCGCCTTGCAATGCCGAAGACAATTTGCGCGCCGGACTCGTCGTCATTGAAGCCAGGTTCAGGGGCTACTGAGGGAGTCCCGGATTAGGGGGTGTTCGGATAGCCGGACTATACCTCCCGCCGGACTCTCGGACTATGAAGACACAAGATTGAAGACTTCGTCCCGTGTCCGGAAGGTTCTTTCCTTGGCGTAGAAGGCAAGCTAGGCGTGCGGTTATTCAAGATCTCCTACCAATGTAACCGACTCTGTGTAACCCTAACCCTATCCGGTGTCTATATAAACCGGAGGGTTGTAGTCCGTAGGCCAACTCATCATAACCATCTTCATACACAATCATACCATAGGCTAGCTTCTAGGGTTTAGCCTCCGTGATCTCGTGGTAGATCTACTCTTGTACTACCCATATCATCAATATTAATCTAGCAGGAGTAGGGTTTTACCTCCATCGAGAGGGCCCGAACCTGGGTAAAACATAAGTGTCCCTTGTCTCCTGTTACCATCCGACCTTGACGCACAGTTCGGGAACCCCTACCCGAGATCCGCCGGTTTTGACCGTTGGTTGGCATGCGGATACTGAACTCAATGGCTTGGCATCTTCGCCTGGCCCGGCAATTAAATCCAAATGGCTCGTATCCAACTCCAAGAATGGTATTGATCCAGCATCGCTTACGGTTTTTCATAAATTGGGGTTGGTTTGCTCGCCGATGGTGACTCATTCCGGCGCCGGCCCCTCCCCGGATATATCTTTTGGAAGTTTATCGGGGCCGGATTCTCAGGAACATCCCTATCCTTTTCGTATTGGGGCCATCAATATACCGAATTTGTCCGGATCTCATGTCACGTTGCCATCCTTCCGTGGACATCGGTTTTATCAGGGATTGTGGGATAATATTTCTGAAGAAACGCTTTTTCATATTCTTGATGGTTGGCAAGCTGGATATGATAATGAGAGTGTCAAGTTAATGGTGGGTATCTCTAGCATACCCATGAAGGATTATATTTTTGAACGGCTTAAGCACTGTTCTCGTTGTGGTAGGTTTGGTCACTCACCTTCAGTTTGCACGGGTATATTTTGCCAAAAGTGTGGGGACATCTCTGGAAATTGTTTGTGCTATTCTTCAGATTCAGTGCCATCAGTTGATCCGACCCTGTCACGTCATGTGCCATGCATATTGGGCCGCTCCTTACCAAGTTTGACTTGCTTGGCCTGTTCAGCTTCTGGTCACCGGACCGCTCACTGCCCTGGGCTCCGCCGATGCCCGCTTTTTCAACACCTTGGCCATAGGGCCCATCAGCCCAACCTATGTGGTCGGTTGCCTAAAGTGCGTTGGACACATGTTGGACCGCATGCATCTACTTCTGTTGAGATCCTACCTAGGAAAATCCCGTTATCTTCTATGGCAGATAACCCTGCGGAAGTTGGTATGGCCCGTACTACTCGGGATACACAGGTACACAAGGTTTGGGTTCAGAAACAGAATATCTCATGCCTATCGAACGTGGCTCCTTCCCATTGGTTGTCGATACGGCTCCCTCCCACTTGTGTAGTCAATTCCGCCTGCCAGCCTCCCCAATCGACTGCAGAGACACCCCCCTCGAGCATGCCACCACTGCCACCTCCACCAAAAACCACCATCGGCTCCTCGCCACCGGCGATTCCTGCTCCTGCTCATCGCCAACGGATTGCAGACATGGCAAACTTCCCGGTGCGCCCGTTCGACTTTGCTCTGATGGGATCGACCTTTGACAAAGGCCCAGCTCATCGTGTGCAGCGCCATGTCATGGTGGTGGATGATCCTCCGCTCAATCAAGATAGTTATGCCATTATCTCCGTCCATCCCCCAGTGCCTGATTACCAGAGGGAGTTCTGACTGGCTGAAGTCTGCCGCATTATTACTGTTGATCTGGAGTACGATTTGCTCGATGATTTTGTCTATCCGCTTGGCATTGGGTGTGTGGTTTTTGCGGATATGGAAAGCAGAGATGCAGCGATTCGGGAGGGACCTCATGCCTTGACCGATGATTCCATGTTCTCCTTAGTCCTGCATGATGAAGGTCTTAATATGCGCATGCCTGCTTTTGAGTATGAAGTTTGAATTATGTTTCTTGCTTTCCCTATGGATTATCAGACAGAGCATTACATTCATAAGGCTGTCTGCTTGTGTGGCCGCGCCCAGGACAGAACAAAGCTCGTGTTCTAGTTAAGAGTCATATCAAGGATGTTGCTGAGGTTCCGCACAGTCTTTTGGTCACTTGTGTTGGTTTGCTACCGGGGCTTGGCCGTTCTTGGTCCGTCCTAGTGTATGTTCTTAATGGCAAAAACACCATCCCCAATCTAGTTGGTATAGAAGAAGCTCCTCCTCTCCTCAATGCATCACCACACCCGTATCAGCTCCCGTTTTACACTCTTATGCGGCAGGACAGGTTAGATGAGATGGCTGCATAAGAGGCACTGAATGAGGCTGCTTGGAATGCCCATGCACAAGAACAGGAACAGATTCAGGAAAATGGTTGGCTTGCTTGGCTAGTTGTTCCTCCACCTTATTCAGGTTTCAGTTTTTGAACCTTTTTCTAGTATGATGGGCCATCGCTGATGGATGGTGTTATCCAGAACATAACATTCATGATAATTTGTCTGATGTCTGGGCGTCTGAGGAGGAAATTGAGGAGGTTGAAGCTCTAGCTGATGGCTTTGTTCTTGGGAACTCACGAGCATGTTTAGCTTTTTTCAGAGCTGGTGGTGTGTCAGTTAATCTCATGGTTGTTCTTGATCAGGATTTTCTGCTTTGGATTGGAGACATGCTCAAACGCATATATACTCGGGCACTTTCTGATGCACAGTCTGAGCATGTCATGCTTCCTCTCAACCCCTTCAGGGTCATTCAGAATCACTTGAACTCTGTATGCGTAGTGTGGCTGTCAAATATGGTACCCGAGTAGGATTTCATGTCTATGGTCTTTGGTGCATCTTTCTAGTTGGGAGCCAACATTATTCCTCGCAGTCTGCTACATGAGGACGCACCTGACACTGCTACGGTGGTTGAGGAGGAATGGATCCTGGCTGATCGATCTCCTGGACTTAAGGCTATCACGGCACATTTCACTTCTGAACCTGATGATTCTCAGCCAGCCCATGTCGATGTACCTGCTCCTGGAACTGCTCTCCAGCAACTTGCATCTTCGTCCCTCTTTGCGGTCACCAACTCGCATGATGCTCATGTGCCTCTTGACACTACTGCAGTCAGAAGGAGCACCAGGTCCAACAAGTATGATGGCTTCAAAGTCAATCAGGCCAATGACATCAAGCAGACTAGATCGAGGGTGAGATCTCATGTGATGCCTTCTGTTCAGGCCATCTCCATGGCTGCTGCTCCTACACAGGTGGCTTCTATTCCTTGCCCGCCTCCTACTTCTATCGAGGAAATCCAACAGGTGGGTGGCCGTTGTGGGATTGCTCCTGAAGATCTTTCTATGGAGAAGCTGCTGGATGGCCAGCAGATGGCTTCCTCTTCGGACGACTGATCTTCTCGGCCATCATGAATAAATCTTGGAACGTGTTATCGTGGAATGTCAGAGGCATTAGCAGAACAAACTTTTGACCCTTAGAAATGCGATCGATACTAGCGGTTGTTCTATGCTATGTATACAGGAAACTAAGCGTGAATCGTTCGATTTAGCTTTTATTAGAACTTTCTATCCCAAGCGTTTTGATAAGTTTGCGTTTGCACCTTCCATGGGTGCTTCGGGTGGCATTATCACAATTTTGAACAATTCTCTGTTTGTGGGCACGCCATGGTTTACTGATTCCTTTGTTGTGGGTGTTTCTTTTGTTTCAACGCAATCTAATGAGGCTTGGAACTTAGTCAATGTTTATGGCCCTTGCTCTAGCTAGCGTCGGGCGGATTTTAGTTCATGGCTTTTCGATCTCAATATACCCAGCAATGAAAATTGGTTGTTATTGGGATACTTCAACTTCATTCATTCCACAATTAATAGAAATAAACCTGGTGGTGATGCTGTTGATATGCTCCTGTTCAATGAAATCATCCGTGCACAATCTCTGATGGAGCTCCCTATCAAGGGCAGATTGTATACTTGGAGCAACATGTAGGATGACCCCTTGCTTGAGCAGCTTGACTGGTTCTTCTCGTCATCTAATTGGACTACTATCTTCCCGAACACGATGGTCTTACCTCTTGGCAAGCCAGTATCTGATCACATCCCATGTGTTGTAGCCATTGAGTCCAAAATCCCCAAGTCCAAGCTCTTCCGATTTGAAAACTACTAGGTCAATCATGAGGGCTTCTCTGACGTAGTTCAACGGTCCTGGTCCAAGCCATGCCATGTTCCCAACTCCGCGGTGCTTATCTGCAAAACGATGAAAAATCTGCGCTATGAACTTAAGCGTTGGAGTCGGGGGATCTCCAAGCTGAAAATCATGATTCAGAACAGCAACGAAGCTCTCGCTCAGTTGGATCTTCTTGAAGATAAACATGCTCTATTCATACAGGAAAAGAACTTCAGGCGAATCTTGAAACTGCACCTCAATATGCCGCTGAAATATCAAAATGATTATTGGAGGAAACGATGCATTGTTAGATATTTCAGATTTGCGGATGAAAATACTAAACTCTTTCAATCCCTAGCGACTGAGAGGTTTAGGCAGAATTCGATTGCCAACTTACGGGACGGAGACGTGGTGGTGAGTGATCACATTGGCAAAGAAGGGGTTTTGTACAACACATATAAGGAACGATTGGGCACCTCCAAGCCAACTACCATGCGCTTCAACCTGCCCCGGATCATCAGACGGATCCCTGGTTTGGAAGAGCTGCCATTTCCCTTCTCTAAGGAGGAAATTGATGCAGTAATAAAGGAGACGCTGACAGACCAGGCTTTGGGCACCGATGGTTTTAATGGTTGTTTTCTTAAGAGTTGTTGGCAGATTATTAAGGAGGACTTCTACAAGATGTGTCAAGATTTCCATGAGGGCACCCTTGATATCACCAGCATTAGTGAGGGATACATTACCTTGATACCAAAGACCTCATCTCCGGAAACCGCAAATGACTACAGGCCAATAACCTTGCTAAACTGTTGTTTGAAAATTGTCACAAAGATCTTGGCCGACCTTCTGCAGAAAGTTATTCTGAAAATCATACACAGGAACCAGTATGGGTTCATTAAGGGGAGAACCATCCAAGACTGTCTTGCATGGTCGTTTGAATATATTCACCAATGCCAGAGGTCGTTGCGTGAGATTATTTTGCTCAAGCTGGACTTCGCCAAAGCTTTCGACACCATAGAGCACATCCCAATGATGGAGATCATGAGACACATGGGGTTCGATGACAAATGGTTGGGATGGATGGAAACAATCTTTGGATCTGGAGTGTCGTCTGTCCTCCTTAATGGGGTCCCTGGCAGAAAGTTTCAGTGCAAATGTGGGGTGCGGCAAGGCGACCCCCTCTCTCCACAGATTTTTGTCCTTGCTATCCTTGAGGACTACGCAGCATCGGTTGGTCTGAAGATCAACTTTCACAAATCCACCCTCATCCCTATTAATCTTGATCAACAGCGTGCATTGCAACTGGCTCAAGTTCTTGGTTGCTCGGTTGGCTCAATGTCGTTCACCTATCTTGTCCTCCCCATGGGCACGACCAGACCGACATTGCTTGAGCTCATGCCACTTGTGCATGGGGTGGAGAGGAAAATGTCCACGGCTCTGTCTTTGTTGTCCTTTGGGGAAAAGCTCACTCTGGTTAACTCGGCAGTGACGTCGATGTTAATTTATGCCATGTGTACAATCAAGCTCCACCCCAAAGTGATTGAGCACCTTGATAAGCTGTGCAGGTACTGTCTCTGGGCGAAGAACTCTGAAGATGGTGTCAAAAACAACTCCCTAGCAGCCCGGGAGTTGGTCTGTAGACCAAAATGCAAAGGTGGGCTTGGGGTCATCAATATAAAGACACAGAATGTTGCATTGCTTCTGAAGCATCTGTTTAAGTTTTACAATCACCATGACGTCCCCTGGGTGACTATGGTCTGGGATACATACTACACGGATAGAGTAACGCATGCGATGGACCCTGTTGGCTCTTTCTGGTGGCGTGACATAATGTAGCTCAGCGATATATTCCGTGGGATCACCAAAGTCACTCTGGGCAACGGATCCTCCTCCCTGTTCTGGAAAGACGTCTAGTTTGATGAACATGACACATCATTAATGGAGATTTATCCCAGAGCTTTCTCTTTTTGCTTAAATGAAGATGAGCCGGTTGAAAAAATTCTCACTACTACGGACCCGAGCTTGATCTTCCACCTGTCGCTGTCCACACAAGCTCGAAAGGAAGTCAGACAAATCCAGCAAGGAACGATGCATGTGATTCTTGACGAGGGGTGCACCGATGCCTGGGAATGCAACATTGGTGGGGCTTTCTCCTCCAAGCGATATTACGATCACTGCTTCAGAGATATAGCTGCTGATGATGCCTTCCGCTGGCTATGGAAAGCTAAAAGCCCGATCAATTCAAAATGTTTGGCTGGCTGTTGTTTGTTGATCGTGAATATGCTGAGACGTAGGCAGTTTGTCGTGGCGGGCAACAGTTACACTTGCATGCTTTTCCAGAACCCCCCCCCTGAGGAAACGGTGGAACACCTCTTCTTCACTTGCCCGTTCAGCCAACAATGCTGGGCTAAGGTTGGGATGCTCTGGCCAAGCACTGGGAACAGGCTCGCTGCTACCTATTGAGCACCGTGTTGAATTTCCTTGAAGAGGAAAGGATGATGCAGCAAAGTAGCGTAAGTATTCCGCTCAGTTTTTGAGAACCAAGGTATCAATCCAGTAGGAGGCTTCGCGCGAGTCCCTCGTACCTACACAAAGCAAATAACTCCTCGCAACCAACGCGATTAGGGGTTTTCAATCCCTTCACGGTCACTTACGAGAGTGAGATCTGATAGAGATGATAGATAATATTTTGGTATTTTTATGATAAAGATGCAAAGTAAAATAAAAGAAAAGTAAAAAGCAAAGGCAGTAAATAAAGTGATGGAAGATTAATATGATGGAGATAGACCTGAGGGCCATAGGTTTCACTAGTGGCTTCTCTCAAGAGCATAAGTATTCTACGGTGGGTGAGCGAATTACTATTGAGAAATTGACAGAATTGAGCATAGTTATGAGAATATCTAGGTATGATCATGTATATAGGCATCACGTCCGAGACAAGTAGACCGACTCCTGCCTGCATCTACTACTATTACTCCACTCATCGACCGCTATCCAGCATGCATCTAGAGTATTAAGTTCAAGAAAACAGAGTAACGCCTTAAGCAATATGACATGATGTAGAGGGATAAATTCATGCAATATGATAAAAAAAACCATCTTGTTATCCTCGATGGCAACAATACAATACGTGCCTTGCTGCCCCTGCTGTCACTGGGAAAGGACACCACAAGATTGAACCCAAAGCTAAGCACTTCTCCCATTGCAAGAAAAACCAATCTAGTAGGCCAAACCAAACTGATAATTCGAAGAGACTTGCAAAGATAACCAATCATACATAAAAGAATTCAGGGAAGATTCAAATATTGTTCATAGATAATCTTGATCATAAACCCACAATTTATCGGTCTCAACAAACACACCGCAAAAAGAAGATTACATCGCATAGATCTCCACGAGAGAGGGGGAGAACATTGTATTGAGATCCAAAAAGAGAGAAGAAGCCATCTAGCTACTAACTATGAACCCGAAGGTCTGAGGTAAACTGCTCACACTTCATCGAAGGGGCTATGGTGATGATGTAGAAGCCCTCCATGGTGGATGCCCCCTCCGGCGGAGCTCCGGAACAGGCCCCAAGATGGGATCTCGTGGGTACAGAAGGTTGCGGCGGTGGAATTAGGTTTTTGGCTCCGTATCTGATCGTTTGGGGGTACGTAGGTATATATAGGAGGAAGAAGTACGCTGGTGGAGCAACGTGGGGCCCATGAGGGTGGAGGGCGCGCCCTGGGGGGGCGCCCCCTACCTCGTGCTCTCCTCCTTTCTTTCTTGACGTAGGGTCCAAGTCTCCTGGATCATATTCGGTGAGAAAATCATGTTCCCGAAGGTTTCATTCCGTTTGGACTCCGTTTGATATTCCATTTCTTTGAAACTCTGAAATAGGCAAAAAACAACAATTCTGGGCTGGGCCTCCGGTTAATAGGTTAGTGATATGTCCAAAACGTATCTATAATTTCTGCTTGCTCCATGCCTCTTTTGGGTGATATTGCTATGATATTTATACACTTCCATACACTTTTGATCATATTTGGACTAACCTATTAACTCAGTGCACCCCAGTGCCAGTTTCTGTTTTCTGCTGTTTTTGTATTTCAAGTTTTCCCATCACGTAAACTGCTAGAAAAATTCCAGAAAAAAAATATAAAAAACCAGCGTTCCAGAAGCTTCCATGCGGCCAAAGTAGGGCCGGAGGGGGCCCACAGGGGCTCGAGGCAGCCTGCCCGCGCCCCCGCCCCCTTGGCCGCGCCGGGGGGGCGCCTGGGCCCCCCTGACCTCCTCTGGTGACCCCCTTTGGCATAT
The DNA here is from genome assembly GCF_018294505.1 of Triticum aestivum. Lineage (NCBI taxonomy): Eukaryota > Viridiplantae > Streptophyta > Magnoliopsida > Poales > Poaceae > Triticum > Triticum aestivum. The sequence continues at coordinate 22,281,822 of NC_057804.1, read as the reverse complement.
ATTTAACACCCGTCGAGGAAACCCTGATTGGAGACCCCTTTTCTCCAGACGCGATTCCGATCTCCGCCGCCATCGCCATCAAGCTTCGGGGGACCAGAATTCCTGTGCCGGCACCCTGCCGGGACGGGGAAGTGCCCCCGGATTCATCTCCATCGACGTTTCTTCCTCCCTCCATGATGCGGGAGTAGTTCCTCCTCGGGGCTGAGGTTTCTACCAGTAGCTATGTGGTCAATTCTCTCTCCCATGATGTGATCTTTGTTGTGATCATAGGCTATGTTAATCTAGGGTGATCCCATGATATTTCCCCTTCCTCTATGTATTGGATTGATGTACTCACTTGTCTTTATCTAGTATAATCCCCGAGACCAAGGTGACAACGGTCTATTGGACATGGATTAGAAAAATATTTTCATGAGTGATTTCCTCTCTTGTGTGTTGATTGAAGATTGAGAGTCTCTTGGTGCTTGTCTTTGACTATCCTTTAGATATGTTGTGGTGATTGTGGGACTCTCTTTGGATGGCCGCGGTGACATTGGGAAATCCATAGATTGGGAACTACGAACTTTGAGGTGTGCTTTTGTAGCCCTACATAATTCTCGTCCTCTCTTGACCACGGAGGAATGACCTCCGAGTGCGTCCCCTTTGCATGTTTTATGGGAAATATCATGTGATTCGATTATGTTAATGTTGTTGGGAGTTGCCACTAGTGAAAGTATGAACCCTAGGCCTTGTTTCCACCATTGCAATACCATTTGTGTTCACGTTTACCACTTGTTTGCTTGCTGCACTTTTTATTACAGATTTATATTACCTTGTTTTGCCATCCATATCACTTGCCATTTAACATCTCTTCGCCGAACTAGTGCACCTATACATCTAACAAGTGTATTAGGTGTGTTGGGGACACAAGAGACTTCTTGTATCTTAGTTGCAGGGTTGCTTGAGAGAGACCATCTTCAACCTCTACTTCCCTGAGTTCGATAAACCTTAGGTCATCCACTTGAGGGAAATTGCCGCTGTCCTACAAACCTCTGCACTTGGAGGCCCAACAAAGTCTACAAGAGTAGAAGCGTGTGTAGACATCAAGCTATTTCTGGCGCCGTTGCCGGGGAAGTGAGTGCTTGAAGGTATATCTTTAGATCTTGCAATTAAATCTTTTTGTTTCTTGTTTTTATTTTCACTAGTTTTGCTTAATGGAAAACAACAAAAATATGAGAGAGCTTTATAAGCTCTACCTTGAACTTGGACATGATGTGTTCGAAGAGAAAATTAAAAAACCTTTGGAACTTTATTTGCATAACAATCATGATGGTGGTGATGTTATTAGTATGTTTTTACTTAATATCAATATTGCTAATGACATGGAAAGCTCTAAGCTTGGGGATGACACGTTTGATGAACATGATATTTTTAGTCCCCCAACTTTTGAGGAGAAAATTTACTTCGATGATACTATGCCTCCTATATATGATGATTACAATGATGAATATGATATTTTCAGTCCACCTACTATTGAGGATAAAATTTATTATGATTATGATATGCCTCCTAAATATGATGATTACCATGATGGTTATGATTGCTTTACTCTCACTATTCCTAATAAGAAAGATTTTGCTTATATGAAGAGTAATGATACTTTTATGCTTTTGGATCATGGAAATAATGCCTTATGTGATAGTTATATTGTTGAGTTCATCCATGATGCCACTGAAATTTATAATGGGAGAGGGAGACTTGGTTCTAAATATCTTAATAATAAGAAGTTTCCTCTCTTTATGGTGAATATTTTGAAGTTATGCTTGTTTTGCCTTCCTATGCTAGTTGCTTTGTGCTTCAATGAATTATTCTATTGCAATATTCCTATGCATAGGAAGCATGTTAGGCTTAAATGTGTTTGATATTTGCTTCTTGATGCTCTCTTTTGCTCTTCAACTCTTATTCCTACGAGAGCATCATTAAAGCCTTAAGCCTATCTTTATGGCTATAAAGAAAGAGCTCTAGGGAGACAACCCTTGTTATCTTTACTTTCAGTTTGTTCTTTCAGTTTTTAGTGGTCTTGATGTGTGTTACTACTGTAGCATCATCATTGTATCTTTGCTTTTCAATTTTGTGCCAAGTGTAGCCTCTGATTGCAAGAAAGTTCAAAAGTTGTGACGCGCTGTGCAGGAAACAGATTCTGTCCTTGGATAGAAAAATTCGTATAAAATCACCAGATCATCTTTTTGGTCTGAATTTTTTCGACAGCGTGCTCTATACAATTTTCTTTCAAGCGTCTGTCCTGAGTTTTTTGATTGGAGTTGCAGAAGTACCCCGAAAAAGTCATTTACTACCTGCTGTTCTGTTTTTCACAGATTCTGTCCTGTTTTGCCTTTTCTTCATTTTGCAAACCTTGAGCTTGCTTTTTCTTTGCAAAAACCTTTTGGCGATCTTGAGAAACAGTAGACTTTCAAGAATATCTTTATTTCCAGCAAGGAACAATTATTTTATTAAGGGTACTAACCTCGCTAATCAGATTATGATGAGTTATGTATGAAGGGAGTTTTCAAGTGTGCGAGGGAAGATGATAAAGAGATTCAGGAGTGTCAAACGCTCAAGCTTGGGGATGCCCCCGTGCACCCCCAAGAAATATTCAAGAAGACTCAAGCGTCTAAGCTTGGGGATGCCCCACGTGCATCCCCTTCTCCATCAACATTATCAGTTCGTCTTTCGTTCCACTATATTTTTATCACTTCATGTGTTATGTGCTATGCTTGGAGCGTCTTGCTTTTAGTTTCCTTTTTAGTTTTCTTTAGCTTTCATAACGAGTCGGAACTCAGCTTTCTTTATGTGGGAGAGAAACACGCTCCACTTCAACCTAGAACATAACATAGAATTTTCATGTCTATCTTTGCTATGTGTGTTCTTTGTCTTTCAATAGCTACTATCATGCTTAGCTCTTAGTTTTCATGCTTATCTTTTTAAAGAGCTTTTGTTTAGTTGGTTGCTTGAACTCTCTTTAGTTATCATGCTTATCTTATTAAGAGAGTTTGCTTCTGTTGCATTGGTTGATATGTCTATGATAAAAATGCTACGTGCATAATGGTGCTTAGTAGTTCATGTTTTCTTATGGTTAGTCTCAAATAGCTGGGGGATTCCCAATGTGTTATTGGAGTACCAACATGATTTGTTTGCCTATGATGTGGTATGGTTTAGTAATATCTTCCTTCGAGAATTTATTTTGATTGACTTGGCGTATGCTCACGCATATTGAAGACTGTAAAGAAAGTCTGTCAAGCCTTGATGATCTTTTGTTTCTGAGTAGTGATATAACTACCATGCCTGATTCAATGTTGCTTTGTCGCTCTGCATGATTATGACTGTCATTGCTCTCTTAGTTGGTCGCTCCCAGTATTTTGCTAACCTCCACCTGTACTAAGCGGACTGACTGCTTGTGCATCCAAAATCCTTTAAACCAGTTATGCCTTATGAGTCCACCATACCTTCCTATACATGGTATTTACCTGCCATTCCTAACGAAGACTTTCATGTACCATCTCAAAATTATTCAAAAGACATTTCTCTTTTGTGCCTCTGTTTTAGCTCATGAGGAAGTAGTAGTTAATTCATGATCTTTTTAAGTTGGATAAGTTTTACCCCTGGATTGCATGTATAATGTGCAAGCCCTTAATATGAGAAGGAACTGGCATTGAGTGCGCCCGACTCATAAAAGATAATACAACACACGAATCTTCCTTCACGCTTTGTCTATGAGAAATCAGAAAACTTTGGTAGTGATAAACAAAGGAGATTAAGAGGATGTTATGATCCTCATTCGGGAGCCGTTCCTCGAAACTTGTCCGACTTAAAAAGCGATTGAGTTATCTGCTAGCATTCGTTGACGAAATATGCATATTCTAAAAAAATATTATTACTCTGTTTTTAAAACCAAGAGCTCTGGTACATGCTTTGTTTTTGTTTCCGACTACGGGTTTTCAACCTTGCCAACAAAAGCCACGGTTCGAGAGTCACCACCTTCTTTTAAAAGCACCAACTATTGAGAGCATGGTTGCCATTCTGAGTGTAATGTGCATAGTCCCAAAGTAGCATTGTCTTTTGCATGATTGTGATATCGTTGTTCTGAAATTATTGTATCTAGTCATCACTTAAACCTCGAAGGTGCCCCTGCATTTATGTTTTGCTTCACTAAAGGGGGCAAGCGAGATATCACTTTATCATATTGCACACCATGCTCATTACAAATCTATTTGATGCTTCAATATCATGTTGTAGAACTTTTAGTTCTTTTTGATTTTCTCGTGAGGTAGCAAAATTACTACAGACTCATTGTCTCAGTAAGCTTTTGTCATGTGACTATGAAAAGTCCTTATATGGATAATAGCATGTCACCATAGAAATTATTCTTGTTATCATTTACCTACTCGAGGACGAGCAGGAATTAAGCTTGGGGATGTTGATACGTCCAAAACGTATCTATAATTTCTGCTTGCTCCATGCCTCTTTTGGGTGATATTGCTATGATATTTATACACTTCCATACACTTTTGATCATATTTGGACTAACCTATTAACTCAGTGCACCCCAGTGCCAGTTTCTGTTTTCTGCTGTTTTTGTATTTCAGGTTTTCCCATCACGTAAACTGCCAGAAAAATTTCGGAAAAAATATATAAAAAGTCAGTGTTCCGGAAGCTTCCATGCGGCCAAAGTAGGGCCGGAGGGGGCCCACAGGGGCTCCAGGCGGCCTGCCCGCGCCCCCCTCCCCTTGGCCGCGCCGGGGGGGCGCCTGGGCCCCCCTGACCTCCTCTGGTGACCCCCTTTGGCATATATTTAACACCCGTCGAGGAAACCCTGATTGGAGACCCCTTTTCTCCAGACGCGATTCCGATCTCCGCCGCCATCGCCATCAAGCTTCAGGGGACCAAAATTCCTGTGCCGGCACCCTGCCGGGACGGGGAAGTGCCCCCGGATTCATCTCCATCGACGTTGCTTCCTCCCTCCATGATGCGGGAGTAGTTCCTCCTCGGGGCTGAGGTTTCTACCAGTAGCTATGTGGTCAATTCTCTCTCCCATGATGTGATCTTCGTTGTGATCATAGGCTATGTTAATCTAGGGTGATCCCATGATATTTCCCCTTCCTCTATGTATTGGATTGATGTACTCACTTGTCTTTATCTAGTATAATCCCCGAGACCAAGGTGATAGCGGTCTATTGGACATGGATTAGAAAAATATTTTCATGAGTGATTTCCTCTCTTGTGTGTTGATTGAAGATTGAGAGTCTCTTGGTGCTTGTCTTTGACTATCCTTTAGATATGTTGTGGTGATTGTGGGACTCTCTTTGGATGGCCGCGGTGACATTGGGAAATCCTTAGATTGGGAACTACAAACTTTGAGGTGTGCTTTTGTAGCCCTACATAATTCTCGTCCTCTCTTGACCACGAAGGAATGACCTCCGAGTGCGTCCCCTTTGCATGTTTTATGGGAAATATCATGTGATTCGATTATGTTAATGTTGTTGGGAGTTGCCACTAGTGAAATTATGAACCCTAGCCTTGTTTCCACCATTGCAATACCATTTGTGTTCACGTTTACCACTTGTTTGCTTGCTGCACTTTTTATTACAGATTTATATTACCTTGTTTTGCCATCCATATCACTTGCCATTTAACATCTCTTCGCCGAACTAGTGCACCTATACATCTAACAAGTGTATTAGGTGTGTTGGGGACACAAGAGACTTCTTGTATCTTAGTTGCAGGGTTGCTTGAGAGAGACCATCTTCAACCTCTACTTCCCTGAGTTCGATAAACCTTAGGTCATCCACTTGAGGGAAATTGCCGCTGTCCTACAAACCTCTGCGCTTGGAGGCCCAACATAGTCTACAAGAGTAGAAGCGTGTGTAGACATCAGTTAGTCCCAAAAATAATATAAAAGTGGAAAATAAAGCCCAATATTGTCCAAATCAGTATATAATATAGCATGGAGCAATAAAAAATTATAGATACGTTAGAGACGTATCACTCGCTCTGCTGCATGCTGGTAGAGAATACGGGCGGCAACCACTGTTTATGGACATATTCTTGATGGCTGCATGGAGCTTGTGGAAGGAGAGAAATAATCAACACTTTAGAGGGGTTCCACACTCTTTTGGTTCATGGCTGGCTAGATTCAAAGAGCTTCTGACCCTATTGGTTCACAGTTGTATGGAGGAGTTGCGTCCTTTCCTTGACTCATACATACAACAATTGTAATACTTGCCTTTGTAGCCTCATAGAGTTTTGGCCGGGGGGCCTCAAAACCCACTTGTAACAATGATGTAACTGGTTTCTTTGTGAGTAATACAAAAGTGAGTGGGAGCCTCTCCCACTGTCATTGACCCTAAAAAAATAACATAGCCAAAGTAAGCTTATCCCTACAAATCATATAGTTTGGCCATGCTTCTTTTTTGTCACACAAAATGCTCCCATCATGCACAACCCCGATGAGAAGCCAAGCAATTGTTTCATACTTAGCCTTTTGAAACTCTTTCAACTTTCACACAATATATGAGCGAGAGCCACAGACATAGCACTATGGGTGGAATAAAATATGATGATGGAGGTTGTGTGAGAAGACAAAAAAGGAGAAAGTCTTACATTGACGCGGCTAATCAACGGGCTATGGAGATGCCCATCAATTGATGTCAATGCAAGGAGTAGGGATTGCCATGCAACGAATGCACCAGAGCTATAAATATATGAAAGCTCAACAAAAGAAACTAAGTGGGTGTGCATCCAACTTGCTTGCTCACGAAGACATAGGGCATTTTGAGGAAGCCCATCATTGGAACAAGCCAAGTTCTATAATAAAAAATTCCCACTAGTATATGAAAGTGACAAATTGATGACTCTCTATCATGAAGATCATGGTGCTACTTTGAAGCACAAGTGTGGAAAAAAGGATAGTAACATTGCCCCTTCTCTCTTTTTCTCTCATTTTTTTATTTGGGCCTTTTTTTCTATTTTTATGGCCTGTTTTTTTATTTGGGCTTCTTTGGCCTCTTTTATATTTTTTATTTTTATTTTTCGTCTGGAATCTCATCCCGACTTGTGGGGGAATCATAGTCTCCATCGTCCTTTCCTCACATGGGACAATGGTCTAATAATGAAAATCATCACACTTTTATTTACATACAACTCAAGAATTAGAACTCCATACTTAGAACAAAATATGACTCTATGTGAATGCCTTCGGCGGTGTACCGGGATGTGCAATGAATCAAGAGTGACATGTATGAAAGAATTATGAAGGTGGCTTTGCCACAAATACAATGTCAACTTCATGATCATGCAAAGCAATATGACAACGATGGAGCGTGTCATAATAAACGGAACGATGGAAAGTTGCATGGCAATATATCTCGGAATGGCTATGGAAATGCCATAATAGGTAGGTATGGTGGTTGTTTTGAGGAAGATATAAGGAGGCTTATGTGTGATAGAGCCTATCATATCACGGGGTTTGGATGCACCAGTGAAGTTTGCACCAACTCTCGAGGTGAGAAAGGGCAATGCATGGTACCGAAGAGGCTAGCAATGATGGAAGGGTGAGAGTGCGTATAATCCATGGACTCAACATTAGTCATAAAGAACTCACATACTTATTGCAAAAATCTACAAGTCATCAAAACCAAGCACTACGTGCATGCTCCTAGGGGGATAGATTGGTAGGAAAAGACCATCGTTCGTCCCCGACCGCCACTCATAAGGAAAGCAATCAAAGAACACCTCATGCTTCAAATTTTTCACACAACGTTTACCATACGTGCATGCTACGGGACTTGCAAACTTCAACACGAGTATTTCTCAATTCCAAAATTACTCAACTAGCACGAGTCTAATATTACCATCTTTATATCTCAAACAAATATCAAGTATCAAACTTCTCCTAGTATTTAATGACTCTATATGAAAGTTTTTATTATACCCATCCTGGATGCCAATCATATTAAGACTAATTTTATAGCCAAAGCAAATTACCATGCTGTTCTAAAAGACTCTCAAAATAATATAAGTGAAGCATGAGAGATCAATAATTTCTATAAAATAAAACCACCACCGTGCTCTAAAAAGGTATAAGTGAAGCACTAGAGCAAAATTATCTAGCTCAAAAGATATAAGTGAAGCACATAGAGTATTCTAATAAATTCTGATTCATGTGTGTCTCTACAAAAGGTGTGTACAGCAAGGATGATTGTGGTAAACTAAAAAGAAAAGACTCAAATCATACAAGACGCTCCGAGCAAAACACATATCATGTGGTGAATAAAAATATAGCCTCAAGTGAAGTTACCGATACACGAAGACGAAAGAGGGGATGCCTTCCGGGGCATCCCCAAGCTTAGGCTTTTGGTTGTCCTTGAATTTTACCTTGGGGTGCCTTGGGCATCCCTAAGCTTAGGCTCTTGCCACTCCTTATTCCAAAATCCATCAAATATTTACCCAAAAACTTGAAAACTTCACAACACAAAACTTAAACAGAAAATCTCATTAGCTCCGTTAGTGTAAGAAAACAAACCACCACTTTAAGGTACTGTAATGAAATCATTATTTATTTATATTGGTGTTAAACCTACTATATTCCAACTGATCTATGGTTCATACCCCCCTGATACTATCCATGGATTCATCAAAATAAGCAAACAACAAACGAAAAACAGAATCTGTCAAAAATAGAACAGTCTGTAGTAATCTGTATCAAACGTATACTTATGGAACTCCAAAAATTCTGAAAACTTAGGACGTCCTAAATAATTTGTATATTGATCTACCGCAGTTGGAATTGGTATTTTATCGCTCCCTGGCAAAAAATTAAAATTATTCTCGTGAGTGCATACTTTCTATTTTTTCCAGCAAGATCAAACAACAATCACCCAAGAAGATCCTAAAGGCTTTACTTGGCACAAACACTAACTAAAACATAAAAAACACAATTATAACAGAGGGTAGATGAATTATTTATTACTAAACAGGAACACAAAGCAAGGAATAAAAATAAAATTGGGTTGTGAGGGAGTCCTGGATTAGGGGGTGTTCGGGTAGCCGAACTATACCTTCGCCGGACTCCAGGACCATGAAGATACAAGATTGAAGACTTCGTCCCGTGTCCGGAAGGAACTTTTCTTGGCGTGGAAGGCAAGCTAGGCGATGTGGATACTCAAGATCTCCTACCATTGTAACCGACTCTGTGTAACCCTAACCCTATCCGGTGTCTATATAAACCGGAGGGTTGTAGTCCGTAGGACAGAATCATCATCATACACAATCATACCATAGGCTAGCTTCTAGGGTTTAGCCTCCTTGATCTCGTGGTACATCTACTCTTGTACTACCCATATCTTCAATATTAATCAAGCAGGACGTAGGGTTTTACCTCCATCGAGAGGGCCCGAACCTTGGTAAACATCGCGTCCCTTATCTCATGTTACCATCCGACCTTGACGCGCAGTTCGGGACCCCCTACCCGAGATCTGCCGGTTTTGACACCGACATTGGTGCTTTCATTGAGAGTTCCTCTGTGTCGTCGCCTTTAGGCCCGATGGCTCCTCTGATCATCAACAACGATGAGGTCCAGGGTGAGACTTTTCTCCCCGGACAGATCTTCCTCTTCGGCGGCTTCGCTCTGCGGGCCAATTCGCTTGGTCATCTAGAGCAGATCGAAAGCTACGCCCCTGGCCATCAAGTTAGGTTAGGAAGCTTAAACTACACGACGGATATCCGTGGAGACTTGATCTTTGACGGGTTCGAGCCACAGCCAAGCGAGCCGCACTACCTCGAGGGGCATGATCTAGCTCTGCCTCCGAACAGTGTCCTGGAGGCCGCACACGCACCGGTTCCGACCCTTAACTCGGAGCCTACTGCGCTAATTGAGGATGAACAGTTGGACGTCACCTCGGGGGCTGCGATCTCAAAGGCAATCAAGCCGAATGCCAGCCCCGCACTCCGCATGACCCGCGACTCCGAGGGTCCGGACTCCTATTCGGACTCCAACCCCCCCGTGCCCCCGCCAATCGAATCTGATTGGGCACCCATAATAGAGTTCACCGCCGCGGACATCTTTCAGCACTCACCTTTTGGTGATATCCTAAATTCTCTCAAGTCTCTCTCTTTATCAGGAGAGCCCTGGCCGGATTACGGTCTGCGAGGATGGGATACGGACGATGAAGAAATTCAAAGCCCTCCCACCACCCACTTGGTAGCCACTGTTGACGATTTAACCGACATGCTTGACTTCGGCTCCGAAGACTTCAACGGTATGGACGACGAGGTAGGAGACGAACAGGAACCAGCACCTGTAGGGCGCTGGACGGCCACCTCGTCATATGACGTATATATGGTGGACACTCCAAAGGATGGAGATGGCGATGGATCAGCGGGGGATGACACCTCCAAGAAACAACCAAAGCGCCGGCGTCAGCGGCGCCGCTCTAAATCCGCCAAAGCAAAAACGGTGATTCCGGCACGGGAGATAATACTACCCCGGACAACGCCGAAGAACACCCAACCCAGCAAGATTCAGTGCATGAAGATGGAGAAGCCAGCCCTCATGAGAGAGCGGCAGGACGAGAGGTTGAGGATGATAACTATATGCCTCCCTCCAAAGACGAGGCAAGCCTCGATGACGACGAATTCGTCGTACCATCAGACCCCGTCGAACAAGAGCGTTTCAAACGCAGGCTTTTAGCCACGGCAAATAGCCTAAAGAAAAAGCAGCAACAGCTTAGAGCTGATCAAGATTTGCTAGCTGATAGATGGACTGAAGTCCTTGCGGCCGAAGAGTACGAACTCGAGTGCCCCTCCAAGAATTATCCCAAGCGCAGGCCGCTACCCCGATCAGAAGAGGAAGCGCCTACATCACCAGCGCACGACATGGCAGACCGGCCACCTCGCGGCTGCGACAGAGAGGCCTGTCGAACCTCCACCCAAGACATGCCCCGACGCCGCTCAACCAAGCCACGGGAAAATGCGCCAGACCTGCGAGATGTACTGGAGGATAAAGCAAGACAGACAAGATCGATCTACGGATCGCGCAGGCGCCCGACGACACTGACGATGATCTTCACTCCGGACATAATAAATCCGGCCGGGCCAAACACAACAGACATAGCTCTTCCGACTGCGTCGTGACATAGCCCAGTACAGGGGCACCGCACACCCATTATGCTTCACAGATGAAGTAATGGATCATAAAATCCCAGAGGGTTTCAAACCCGTAAACATTGAATCATACGATGGCACGACAGATCCGGCGGTATGGATCGAGGATTATCTCCTTCACATCCACATGGCACGTGGCGATGATCTACACGCCATCAAATACCTCCCTCTCAAACTCAAAGGACCGGCCCGGCACTGGCTTAACAGCCTGCGAGCGGACTCAATCGGTTCTTGGGAGGACCTGGAAGCCGCATTCCTCGACAACTTCCAGGGCACTTATGTGCGACCACCGGACGCCGACGACCTAAGCCACATAATTCAGCAGCCAGAGGAATCGGCCAGGCAATTCTGGACACGGTTCCTAACAAAGAAAAACCAGATAGTCGACTGTCCGGACGCAGAGGCCCTAGCAGCCTTTTCAAGCATAACATCCGCGACGAGTGGCTTGTCCGGCACCTGGGACAGGAAAAGCCGAAATCTATGGCAGCCCTCACGGCACTCATGACCTACTTTTGTGCGGGCGAAGATAGCTGGCTAGCTCGCAGCAACAACTTATCAAAGAACCCTGGTAATTCGGATACCAAGGACAAAAGTGGCAGGACACGTCGAAATAAGCAAAAGCGCCGCGTTAGCAGCGACAGCAATGAAGATACATCAGTAAACGCCGGATTCAGAGGCTATAAATCCGGTCAACGGAAAAAGCCATTTAAAAAGAATACTCAGGGCCCGTCCAGTTTGGACCGAATACTCGACCGCTCGTGCCAGATCCATGGCACCCCCGAAAGGCCAGCCAATCACACCAACATGGATTGTTGGGTGTTCAAGCAGGCAGGCAAGTTAAGAGCCGAAAACAAAGACAAGGGGCTGCATAGTGATGACGAGGAGGAGCCCAGGCCACCGAACAACAATGGACAGAAGGGGTTTCCCCCACAAGTGCGGACGGTGAACATGATATACGCAACCCACATTCCCAAGAAGGAGCGGAAGCGTGCGCTATGGGACGTATACGCGATGGAGCTAGTCGCCCCAAAGTTCAACCCATGGTCCTCTTGCCTGATCACTTTTGATCGAAGGGACCACCCCACTAGCATCCGTCATGGCGGCTTTGCCGCATCGGTTCTCGACCCAATCATCGACGTATTTCATCTCACAAGAGTCCTCATGGACGGCGGCAGTAGCCTGAACCTACTTTATCAGGATACAGTGCGGAAAATGGGCATAGATCCATCAAGGATTAAGCCCACAAGGACGACCTTTAAAGGCGTTATACCAGGTGTAGAAGCCAACCGTACAGGCTCCGTAACACTTGATGTGGTCTTCGGATCTCCGGATAACTTCCGAAGCGAATAGTTAATCTTCGACATAGTCCCGTTCTGCAGTGGCTATCACGCCCTGCCTGGATGAACCGCATTTGCCAAATTCAATGTGGTGCCGCACTACGCATACCTCAAGCTCAAGATGTCAGGACCTCGAGGAGTAATCACGGTCAACGGAAACACCGAACACTCCCTCCGTACGGAGGAGCACACGACGGCTCTCACATCGGAAGTACAAAGCAGCCTTTTTAGGCAACTCTCCAGTCCGGCCGTTAAAAAGCCAGACAATGCCAAGCGCGCCCGGAGTAACCTACAACAAGACCGCCTGGCACGTTCTGAGCAGGCGTAGCAATGCGGCCCCAACCCCAGCCATCGCGACATAGCGGAGCTAGTACCTTGCGTACATAATTACGCCCTTGAAATTCCATGGGCACAGGGGAAGGGGCATAGTAACGGCATGCTCACAATACGGCTTAAAACGTACTAGGGGCTGCCGGATTCTTTTTATTACTTTCAGGACTCCACAATTTGGACGACCTGTTCGGCAACTCGGCTGCCGCACAAACGATGCAAGATCCAGGGAAGCAGACAAAGCTACGCCGCATTATGGAACTTTCAGGTGGTCTCTATTACAAGCGGTATATCTGTTTCGAACACAATTCCGCAGCCTGCCCCTGGTCAGGACATGTTAAATAGTCTAATATCTTTTTGCTTATCGCACTACTTGTATCGTTCGGCTTTGATAAATAGCCTCTTTATAAACAATGCATAGCTTTTCATCTATTTTTTGCATTATTATCTTTTAATATATATGTTTATTAAATAACATGATCGCACCCGTACACCATGGTACGGCAAACACGCCAGGGGCTTCATTACCCTTCGATCTGGTGTGAGAAGTCCGTACACTTTCACAAGTGCGGCACCCCGAACTTATAGCACTATATGCATCAGCTCCAAATCATGATTTGGGTCAATAGTTGGGTTTGCCCGGCTCCTATGTTTCGGTGCCTTACGTTCCGCTATATCGGCTAAGGTAGCACTAGGAGAACCACTGCGATTGTGCCCCGGTTCAGCTGGGTTAAGCACCTCAGTGGAGAAAGCTAAAACTGACTGTCGTGATAAGGCGAGAGACCGGTCGCTGTTCGAGAGGTTTTTCGAGTCCCTAAAGACTTATGCCGCTTCGAGCGAGGAGTTGGCTCTGTCCGGCCGAAGGCGTGGATAGCGCCCCGAATTCGGTCTTTCGAACTAGGGGCTTCGCCGAAATTTAAAATTATAAAGTTCTATGGCTAAGTGAGAGTGTTCAAGCATTATAGTCTGATTGCCTGGTTCGTTGTGCTGAGCGCCTCCCTCGAAGGACCCAAACATGGGAAAAAGAGCGCTCAGGTTTATCCCGAACACCCCAGCACTAGCGGCATGGGGGCAGAAGCCGACGACTGGCCATCTCTCAATTTTTGATAAACGGCCGCACAGAAAATAATATTTTAAATTCCATAAGCATTGCTTAGCACATATGAACAAGTTTTCAGCGCACAGGATAAACATGAGCGAGTTCATTCAAATATTACATCCTTAGCACATTCATCCGCAATAAGGCGGGCACCGGCAAGAACATCCTTGTAGTTGTTTTTGGGCTTGCGATGCTCCTTCCCCTGCGGCGGCCCATCCTTCACCAGCTTCTCTCCGTCAAGCTTACCCCAGTGCACCTTTGCATGGGCAAGGGCCCTCCGGGCACCTTCGATGCAGGTGGAACGCTTGATGATCTCAAGCCGTGGACAGGCCTCCACCAGCCGCCGCACCAGCCCAAAGTAGCTCCCAGGCAGGGCCTCTCCGGGCCACAGCCGAACTAGGAAGCCCTTCATGGCTTGTTCGGCCGCCTTGTGGAGCTCGACCAGCTATTTCAGCTGATCGCTCAAAGGCACAGGGTGTCCGGCCTCAGAATATAGAGACCAGAACACACTCTCCGTCGAGCTGCCCTCTTCAGCTCGGTAGAATGCGGCGGCGTCAGATACGCTGCGGGGAAGATCTGCGAACGCCCCTGGAGAACCCCGGATTCGGGTAAGTGACAAGTAGTTTACTTTTATATTCCTACTTTGCATTAAGAATGCCTTACCCGCTGCTATCTTTTTCATCTCCTCCAACTCTTGGAGGGCCTTTTGGGCTTCGGCCTTGGCACCCTTGGCGGTCTCAAGGGCCGACGCGAGCTCGGAGGCTTGCGCCTTTGACTCAAGCTCCAAGCTCTCATGTTTTTTCATGAGAGCCTGCAGCTCTTGCTGCACCTCGCCAACCTGAGCCCCAAGTCTTTCCCGCTCGGCGCGCTCCTCGGCCGCTTTCTTTCCGGCCTCAGATAGCGCCTGCTTGAGGGTCGCCACCTCAGTCGTGGCCCCTACAATAAGCAGTACGATCCTATTATTCTTTGCAATCACGCCTCTCTATAGGCACCTTTTTTCTTTGTAGGGTATTTCTTACCTTCTTTCTCCTCGAGCTGCCGTTTGGCAAGGCCGAGCTCTTGCTCGGTCCGCACGAGGTCCTTTTTTAGGGCATCCACCTATGCAGTCAGTGCGGCGGTGGATAGCAGCGAAGCCTGCATACGCATATTGACTCTTTATTGTTAGACTCCTGTGAAATTTAATAGATCCTCTATTCGGCTTTTCTTTCCGAACGCCGAACAAAGCATCAGGGGCTACTGTCTATGCAGTAATATTTTGACATATTTTTACTTACCTCGAAGCCTGTCAGAAGGCTAGCGCAAGCTTCGGTCAGTCCGCTCTTGGCGGACTGAACCCTTCGGATCACCGTACTCATAATAGTACGGTGTTCCTCGTCGATGGAGGCGCCGTCAAGCACCTCCAGCAGATTGTTCGGCACCTCCGGTTGGACGGAGGCCGCCGGCTCAGAAGGCTTGCTCCTCTTGGAAGGAGTTTGCCTATCGCGGACCGGGACTGTTGAAGAGCCCGACGCAGCGTCCGACACAAAGCCGGACTCAGAGCCCTAGGGGGTCTTGTCCCCTTTATTCCTGGGGTCCGGGAGGTCGCCTTTTGGCTCCTCCAGGACCACCTCCTCCTGCCCTGGAGCTTTTTGCGACGCCACTTCGGCGTCGTCTGCAGTGCAGGGGGAGACAGCGGGCGGAACTGAGTTCACGTCCGACGAATCCAGGGAGCCGCTCGACGAATCGTCGAGTTCGTCCCGGGGCGGGCTACATATTCACATTCGACGTTAAGGAAAGCCGCGCAATAAAGGAACATCATGAGTTACTCTGGTATACGAATACTTACGATTTCGCCGGACGCTTGGCCCTGTCCGGCCACTCCTCTCCGCTCTCTTCGGCGTCGTGGGAGCAGTCCGGCGGAGGGGTCTTCCTTTTCCTAGACCCCTCGGTCACCCCCGGTGGGGCGGCCTTCTTCTTCTTTTCTCCCCCCCACTGGGGTGGGGAGAGCTTTCTTCTTCCTCCTCCTCGTTTTCACGAGAGGAGGGCGCCTCGGACTCGTCGGACGACGAGTCCGACACCACCAAGTTACGGGCACTTTTTCGAGTCCCGGTGGTCTTCTTCTTCTTGACCTTCTTCTCCGGCACTACGTAAGGTGCCGGAGTCAGCAGCTTCACTAGGAGATCTGGGGCTGGGTCTTCGGGCAAGGGAGCCGGACAGTTAATTGGTCCGGATATCGCCTGCCAAGCCTGTCAAAGGTAAGGGAATTTAGATCCCGCATAGAGTTAATCTATGAAAAAGAGCTTAATAATCCTGTCAAAGGCGTAGATAGCTTACCTCGCTAGCGTGACGCTGCGTGCTGTATCCGCGGTCCTCGGAAGCGGATGCAGGAGCCCCGTCGCCTTTGATTAGCACCTTCCAGACGTCTTCATACGATGTATCGAAGAGCCTGTTAAGGGTTCGGTGCTGCGCCGGGTCGAACTCCCACAAATTGAAATCCCATGGTTGGCACGGGAGGATCAGGCGAACGACCATGACCTGGACTATATTGACCAGCCGGATTGGCTTGTCTACCAGGGACTGGATACAGGTCTTCAGTCCGGTCACCTCTTCCTCGTTGCCCCACGACTGGCCCGTCTCTTTCCAGGACATAAGCCGCGTGGGGGGGGTCCGGATCTGAACTCGGGGGCTGCGACCCATTTCGGATCGCGTGGCTCGGTGATGTAAAACCACCCGGCTTGCCACCCCTTTAGGGTCTCCACAAAGGAGCCCTCGAACCAAAGGACATTGGCTATCTTGCTAGCCATAGCACCTCCGCACTCCGCTTGGCTGCCGCGCACCACCATGGGCTTGACGTTGAAAGTCTTGAGCCAAAGGCCGAAATGGGGGCGGACGCGGAGGAAGGCCTCACACACGACGATAAACACCGAGATGTTGAGGATGAATTTCGGGGCTAGATCATGGAAATCTAGGCCATAGTAGAACATGAGTCCTCGGACAAATGGGTGAAGTGGAAAACCCAGTCCGCGGAGGAAGTGGGGAAGGAAAACTACCCTCTCATGGGGCCTTGGGGTGCGGAGAAGCTGCCCCTTCTCAGGAAGCCGGTGCGGGATGTCTTTGGACAGGTATCCGGCTTTCCTTAGCTTTTTTACTTGAACCTCCGTAACGGAGGAGACCATCCACTTACCTCCCGCTCCGGACATTGCTGGAGAAGGTTGAGGTGGGAAGAGCGGGCTTGGGCGCTGGAGCTTGAGTGCGCGAGAGATGGATTGGCAAAGGAGGAAGAAGGTGTAGGTGAAAAGGTGGATCCTTATCCCCTTATATGGCCGGATGCGGTTATGCGTCCCCACCTACCTAATAAAACTCGCTTGCCTCCCAAGCGCCGTGGTAAATGGCGCGGTTGGGTTACACACGTCCGTATTGATGAGAATCCCGTAAAAGGGGCACACGATCTCTGCTTTGACAAGACGTGCCAAGGAAACCGCCTCGCTAAACGTGCTGAGGTGGAAAAGTGAAAACAATTTGTATAAAGAGCTTGGCCGCAGTGTTATGACGCACTGTGGAATATGTCAGCAGATTTGATTTGTGTTAATGTTATTCTCTCTATGGCAATATGTGGAAACTTGTTTTGCAGAGCCGGACACTATTTTTGGTGTTTACAATCTTCTATGAAGGACTTGGAGGAGGAACCCGCCTTGCAATGCCAAAGACAATCTGCGCGCCGGACTCGTCGTCATTGAAGCCTCGTTCAGGGGCTACTGAGGGAGTCCTGGATTAGGGGGTGTTCGGGTAGCTGGACTATACCTTCGTCGGACTCCAGGACCATGAAGATACAAGATTGAAGACTTCGTCCCGTGTCCGGAAGGAACTTTCCTTGGCGTGGAAGGCAAGCTAGGCGATGCAGATACTCAAGATCTCCTACCATTGTAACCGACTCTGTGTAACCCTAACCCTATCCGGTGTCTATATAAACCGGAGGGTTGTAGTCCGTAGGACAGAATCATCATCATACACAATCATACCATAGGCTAGCTTCTAGGGTTTAGCCTCCTTGATCTCGTGGTAGATCTACTCTTGTACTACCCATATCTTCAATATTAATCAAGCAGGAGTAGGGTTTTACCTCCATCGAGAGGGCCCGAACCTGGGTAAACATCGCGTCCCTTATCTCCTATTACCATCCGACCTTGACGCACAGTTCGGGACCCCCTACCCGAGATCCACCGGTTTTGACACCGACAGGTTGCCTCCCAACAAGTGTTATCGTTTAACGCCCCTAGCTAGGCATTGAGATTTCAATGATGCTCACATGAAAGACAAGAATTGAAGCACAAAGAGAGCATCATAAAACATGTGACAAACACACTTGAGTCTAACATACTTCTTATGCATAGGTATTTTATAAGCAAACAAATTATCAAGGCAAGCAAAAACTAACATGTGCGAGGAAGAAGAAAGAGACGATAGCAATCTCAACATGAAGAGAGGTAATTTAGTAACATGAAAATTTCTACAACCATATTTTCCTCTCTCATAATAATTACATGTAGGATCATTAGCAAATTCAACAATAGAGCTATCACAAAACATATTCTTAACACGATCCACATGTACGCAAAGTTGACACTCTTCCAAAATAGTGGGATTAACATTAACTAAAGTCATGACCTCTCCAAACCCACTTTTATCAAAAACTTCATAAGATTGAACATTCTCCAAATATGTGGGATCTAAAGTTTACACTCTTCCAAACCCACTTTCAATATTATTTCAAGCATTATTATCAATCTCATATTCATCATGGGGCTTAAATAATTTTCAAGATCATAAGAAGAATCACCCCAATCATGATCATTGCAACAAGTAGTGGACATAGCAAAACTAGCATCCCCAAGCTTCGGGTTTTGCATATTATTATCACAATTGACATTCATAGAATTTATAATAACATCATTGCAATCATGCTTTTTATTCAAAGATCTATCGTGAATAACTTCATAAAGCACTTCATCACAATTTTCAGATTCACGGATTTCAAGCAAAAATCCATAAAGATAATCTAGTGCACTCAACTCACTAGCCAGTGGCGGAGCTACATGGGGGCCAACCTGGGCCATGGCCCCCCCAAGCTCACAAGAAAACATGTAGATACTCCTTTGTGTTAGGCATATTTTCCATCAAAAATCAGCTAATATAGTTAAGTTTGCCCCCCCCTCTAGCCCATGGCCCCCCCATAATTTTGGCTCAAGCTCCGCCACTGTCACTAGCAATAGGTTCATCATAATTGGATCCTTTAAAAAGGTTAGCAAGTGGATGGGGATCCATAAACTCTTAGCAAGCAAAGATGCAAGCAAAAAGAAGGCACATGGTAACACAAGATCGAACGGAAGAAGGACAAAAGAAAAGGCAAAGGTGAAGTGGGGGAGAGGAAAATGAGAGGCGAATGGCAAATAATGTAATGCGAGGGAGAAGAGTTTATGATGGGTACTTAGTATGTCTTGACTTGGGCGTAGATTTCCCCGACAATGGCGCCAGAAATACTTCTTGCTACCTCTTGAGCATGCGTTGGTTTTCCCTTGAAGAGGAAAGGGTGATGTAGCAAAGTAGCGTAAGTATTTCCCTCAGTTTTTCAGAACCAAGGTATCAATCCAGTAGGAGACTACACACAAATCTCCTAGTACCAACACAAACAATCAAGAACCTTGCAACCAATGCGATAAAGGGGTTGTCAATCCCTTCACGGCCAACTTGCAAAAGTGAGATCTGATAAAGATAATAAGATAAATATTTTTGGTATTTTTGTTGTATAGATTGAAAAGTAAAGATTGCAAAATAAATAATAAACTAGAATTATAGATCAGAAACTTATATGATGTAAAGTAGACCCGGGGGCCATAGGTTTCACTAGTGGCTTCTCTCAAGATAGCATATATTACGGTGTGTGAACAAATTACTGCCGAGCAATTGATAGAAAAGCGCATAGTTATGAGAATATCTAGGCATGATCATGAACATAGGCATCACGTCCGTGTCAAGTAGACCAAAACGATTCTGCATCCACTACTATTACTCCACACATCGACATCTATCCATCATGCATCTAGAGTATTAAGTTCATAAGAACAGAGTAACGCATTAGGCAAGATGACATGATGTAGAGGGATAAACTCAAGCAATATGATATAAACCCCATCTTTTTATCCTCGATGGCAACAATACAATACGTGTCGGTTCCCTTTCTATCACTAGGATCGAGCACCGCAAGATTGAACCCAAAGCTAAGCACTTCTCCCAATGCAAGAAAGATCAATCTAGTAGGCCAAACTAAACCAATAATTCGAAGAGACTTGCAAAGATATCAAATCATGCATATAAGAATTCAGAGAAGAATCAAATATTGTTCATAGATAATCTTGATCATAAACCCACAATTCATCGGATCTCGGCAAACACCCCGCAAAAAGTATTACATCGAATAAATCTCCAAGAACATCGAGAGAACTTTGTATTGAGAACCAAAGAGAGAGAAGAAGCCATCTGGCTAATAACTATGGACCCGAAGGTCTGTGGTAAACTACTCACACATCATCGGAGAGGCTATGGTGTTGATGTAGAAGCCCTCTGTGATTGAATCCCCCTCCGGCAGATCGCCTGTAAAGGCCCCAAGATGGGATCTCACGGCTAAAGAAGGTCGTGGCGGTGGAAATAGAGTTTCGTGGCTCCTCTGGAAGTTTTCAGGGTATAAGAGTATATATAGGAGAAAGAATTAGGTCGGCGGAGCTACGAGGGGCCCACGAGGGTGGGAGCGTGCCTACCCCCCTGGGCGCGCCCTCCTGCCTCGTGGCCGCCTCGTTGCGTCTCTGACTTCCACTCCAAGTCTCTTGGATTACTTTTGTTCCAAGAAAGATCCTCATGAAGGTTTGGTTTCGTTTGGATTCTGTTTGATATTCCTTTTCTGCGAAACACTGAAATAGGCAAAAAACAACAATTTGCACTGGGCCTTCGGTTAATAGGTTAGTCCCAAAAATAATATAAAAGAGTATATTAAAGCCCATTAAACATCCAAATCAGATAATATAATAGCTTGGAACAATAAAAAATTATAGATACATTGGAGACATATCAGCATCCCCAAGCTTAATTCCTGCTCGTCCTCGAGTAAGTAAATGATAAAAATAGAATTTTTGATGTGGAATGCCAACCATTCAGGATGAAAAACTTCAATGATGAACCCAGCCGCCAAGAGCCGGGCCACTTCTTCACCAATGGCCTTACGCCTCTCTTCATTAAAGCGACAAAGGAATTGCTTGACCGGTTTAAACTTCGGATCAATATTGAGAGTGTGCTCAGCGAGTTCCCTCGGTACACCTAGCATGTATGAAGGCTTCCACACAAAGATGTACCGGTTCTCATGGATGAACTCGATGAGCGCGCTTTCCTATTTTGGATCCAGATTAGCACTGATGCTGAGCTGCTTGGATGAATCGTCAGGAACAATACCAACTAATTTAGTGTCATCCGCCTACTAAATTTCAACAGAGAATCATGCTCTGTAGTTGGCTTG
The DNA here is from genome assembly GCF_018294505.1 of Triticum aestivum. NCBI lineage: Eukaryota > Viridiplantae > Streptophyta > Magnoliopsida > Poales > Poaceae > Triticum > Triticum aestivum. Next base: position 22,260,320 of record NC_057804.1, on the reverse strand, counting down.
TTGAAAGGTGTCATATACGCCGGATCAACATTGTCTTCATAAAACTTCAATTCCTTAATCGCACAAACAGACTCAGCATAAGCAACATCTCCTTCTTCACATTCCAAGGCTATCTTCCTGTTGTCGTGTATAGTGATAGTGCCCTTGTAACCTGGCATCTTGAGTTGCAGATAAACGTAACAAGGCCTCACCATAAACTTGGCATAAGCCGGCCTCCCAAACAAAGCATGATAAGGGCTCTTAATCTTAACCACCTCAAAGGTCAAGGTCTCAACTCTGGAATCATGGTCATCACCAAAACCCACTTCCAAAGCTATCTTTCCCACTGGGTATGCTGATTTACCAGGCACCACGTCGTGGAAAACAGTGTTAGATGGCTTAAGATCCTTGTCAGTCAAACTCATACGATGAAAAGTTTCGTAGTAAAGGATATTGATGCTGCTGCCTCCAGCCATGAGCACCTTAGTAAACTTGTACCCTCCAACCTGGGGTGCAACCACCAAAGCCAACTGACCCAGATTGTCAACCCGGGGCGGGTGATCCTCACGGCTCCAAAGAATAGGATGTTCAGACCATCTCAAGAAACGGGGAACCGCCGAATCAACTGCATTCACTGCCCTTTTATGAAGCTTCTGATCTCGTTTGCATAAGCTCGTAGTGAACACATGATATTTTCCACTATTCAGCTGCTTCGGATTACTTTGATAGCCAGATTGTTGCTGCTGACTCCCTTGACTAGACTGTTGATTGAAACCACCTTGATTACCTTGGCCCTGGAAACCAGAATTTGAACCGCCACCACCAAAGCCAGGCCCCTGAGAGCCAGATCCTGAACCGCCATTCGGGCCATGATTATTCTGGAAAAAATTGGAATTCCTATACTCCCTCATGATGAAGCAATCCTTCCATAGATGATTGGCTGGTTTTTCATGTGTACCATGCTTTGGGCAAGGCTGGTTCATCATGGCTTCAAGGTTGAACTTTGGCCCGCCAAATCGGGCCGGCTTTGCTTTGCGACGCTGATTATGATTCTACGTATTGGTGTTGGCCACGAAGTCTAAACTGTTCTCCACCTTATGCTTGCCATTGCCACCATGACCCGCCGTGTTATGCTGCTGTCCCTTCACACTGCCACTCTTCTTTCCCTTACCTGACTTTTCTTCATCAGAGTCGGGGTCCTTAGTACTATCAGAATCGGCATATTTGACGAGAGCCGCCATGAGCTCCCCCATATCATTGCAGTGGCGCTTAAGCCACCCCAATTTCTGCTTAAGAGGGAGAAAACGGCAATTCTTCTCCAACATCAGGACTATTGAACCGATGTTGATACTATCCGATGAATGTATAACAGCTGAGATCCGATGCACCCAATTGGTTGTTGACTCACCCTCACCCTGAACACAATAATCCAAATCCAGGATTGACAAAGGCTGCTTGCACATGTCTTTAAAATTTTGGATGAAACGAGTTTTCAATTCTGCCCATGATCTTATGGAGTCAGCGAGCAGTCCTTTCAACCAAGTCCGAGTCAGCCCGTCCAACATCATGGTGAAATATTTAGCACATGCAACATCACTGACATCCAACATCTCCATGGCTATCTCATAGCTTTCAATCCAAGCCTCAGGGGGCTGATCCGCCATGTAGTTAGGCACCTTACGAGGGCCCTTAAAATCCTTCGGCAAGCGCTCGCTGCATAAAGCCGACGCTAAACATGGCACACCCAAAGTTCTAGATGTCACTCCTGCCTCCACATATGTTGATGGATAAACCGGAGGTTGCTGTTGAGTCGCTAGCTAAGCCGCCAGCTCCGCCTCCCGACGCGCCCTGCCCTGATCAACCAAAGCTCGAGCATCAACACCACCATGCGCCGGGTCATGCCCACGAGGCTGGTTACGGCGCTGTTCACTCATTGAAACTACGGGCGATTCAATATGCCTACTATAACTCCGGCTTGGACGAGGGGTTGAATGAATCCGTTCACGGCTAAACGAATAAGCCTCCTGTTGAGCCACGACCGTCTAAAGAAGTTCTTTGGCCCTTCGCATCTCTATCCTAGCGGGAGACTCACCTTCAACTGGAAGAGCCGCCAATTGTGATGCCGCAACAATCATATTATCCAAGGGGTTAGAATAATGACCCGGCAGTGTTGGCACATGCTGAGGCAGAGTCATATCCAAACAAGGCGGATCCATAGTGCACGGCTGAACCGGTGCTCCAGTCACGGGTGCCTCAACCGCCCGATTCACCACGGGCGAGTTACTGGTCCCTGCTCCTGGTCTTGAGGGAGTTAAATAAAAGAAAGAATAAAAAGAGTAGTTTTGAGATGAGGGCTTTTCTTTCTTGCTATGATCTTGAGGGAGTTAAATAAAAGAAAGAATAAAAAGAAATAAAAAGGTTCATATATTGATCTTATGGAGAGTAATCACTTCACATATAAAGAGTATGATGAATAAAAGTTGTTGAGGGTTGACAAACATAGTTTTGGTCATTGTTTCAATTAAAAGGAAGTAATAAAGAAAGAGAGGCTTCACATATAAATATACTATCTTGGGTATCTTTTGTAATTGTGAGCACTCACCAAAATATGATATGCCAAAAAGTTGATGTTGGACAAGGAAGACAACATGATAGGTTATGGTTTCTTATATCTGAATAGAAGTTATATTGTCATGGATCATCCAACATGTTGGGCTTGCCTTTCCCTCTCATGCTAGCCAAATTCTTTGCACCAAGTAGAGATACTACTTGTGCTTCCAAACATCCCTAAACTCAGTTTTGCCATGAGAGTCCACCATACCTACCTATGAATTGAGTAAGATCCTTCAAGTAAGTTGTCATCGGTGCAAGCACTAAAAATTGCTCTCTAAGTATGTATGATCTATTAGTGTGAAGAAAATAAGCTTCGTACGAACTTGTGATATGGAAGAAATAAAAGCGTCGGACTGCATAATAAAGGTCCTTATCTCAAGCGGCAATATGAAGTGACATTCTTTTGCATTAAGATTTTATGCATCCAACCATAAAAGCGCATGACAACCTCTGCTTCCCTTTGCGAAGGGCCTATCTTTTACTTTTATCTTCTACCCTTGTATAAGAGTCATGGTGATCATCACCTTACCTTTTTATACTTTTTCCTTTGTGAAACTGCAACTATCCCTAGGTGGTTTTGGTAATTCATAACAACATATAGCTCATTGAGCTAATGCTATACCAAGACTATTATTTCAGGAAAGCTCAATGAATGGCATGGCATGGATGATGAAAGTGGATCCCTCAAAATTCTAAGGACAAAGGATTGGCTCAAGCTCAAAAGCTCAAGACTCTTCATTTTATATTTTAGTGATCCAAGATCACATTGAGTCTATAGGAAAAGCCAATACTATCAAGGAGGGATGAGGTGTTGCTTAATGAGCCTTTTGCTTAATGTGCTTAGTGATATGCTCCAAAACCCTCAGCTACTTTCTCACATCCACATATGACCTAAACCCAAAGCCAAAATCGGTCACACCAATTATTTCAATCCGGCACCACCGAGTTCAATAGTCATAGCCACTACCACAAACCCTAAGCAAATCGGTTCTACCGATAGGGATCTCGGTCTCACCGAGATGGGATTGTAATCTCTCTGTTTCCTTTTTGTAACTTTTCGGTCTCACCAAAAGAGCGGATCGGTCCCACCGAGATTGCAATGTAAACTCTCTGTTTCCTTTTTGTAACATTTCGGTCTCACCAAAAAGAGCAAATCGGTCCCACCGAGTTTACCTGACCAACTCTCTGGTTAGCTAATTACCAAAATCGGTCTCACCGAGTTTGTGTAATCGGTCTTACCGAGATTATGTTATGCCCTAACCCTAACCGAGTCGGTCCTACCGAGATGCATGTCAGTCCCACCGAAAACCCTAACGTTCACTAGGTTTACTAAAATCGGTCTGACCGAGTTTGTTGATTCGGTCCCACCGAGATTGATAAATTGTGTGTAACGGTTAGATTTTGTGTGGAGGCTATACATACCCCTCCACCTCCTCTTCATTCATGGAGAGAGCCATCAGACTAAACCTACACTTCCAACTTATCATTTTTGAGAGAGAACTACCTACTCATGTGTTGAGGCCAAGATATTCCATTCCTACCATATGAATCTTGATCTCTAGCCTTCCCCAAGTTGCTTTCCACTCAAATCTTCTTTCCACCAGATCCAAATCCTATGAGAGAGAGTTGAGTGTTGGGGAGACTATCATTTGAAGCACAAGAGCAAGGAGTTCATCATCAACACACCATTTGTTACTTCTTGGAGAGTGGTGTCTCCTAGATTGGCTAGGTGTCACTTGGGAGCCTCCGACAAGATTGTGGAGTTGAACCAAGGAGTTTGTAAGGGCAAGGAGATCGCCTACTTCATGAAGATCTACCGCTAGTGAGGCAAGTCCTTTGTGGGCGACGACCATGGTGGGTTAGACAAGGTTGCTTCTTCGTGGACCCTTTGTGGGTGGAGCCCTCCATGGACTCGCGCAACCGTTACCCTTCGTGTGTTGAAGTCTCCATCAACATGGATGTACGATAGCACCACCTATCGGAACCACGCCAAAAACATCCGTGTCTCCAATTGCGTTTGAATTCTCCAAATCCTTCCCCTTTACTTTCTTGCAAGTTGCATGCTTTAATTTCTGCTGCCTATATACTCTTTGCGTGCTTGCTTGAATTGTGTGATGATTGCTTGACTTCTCCTAAGATAGCTAAAATCTGCCAAACTCTAAAACTGGAAAAAGGTTAAGTTTTTAATTGGTCAAGTAGTCTAATCACCCCCCTCTAGACATACTTCAAGGTCCTACAAGTGGTATCAGAGCTTTGGTCTCCATTTGCTTTGATTTCCATAGCTTTTGGTGGTCATAGCCTTGGTTTCACAACCTAGGAGAGTATGGCGTCTAGCGAGGGAAACTATCACCGTAGAGGTCCTTACTTTGATGGTACTAATTTTGCTAGTTGGAAGCATAAGATGAAAATGCATATTCTCGGACATAACCCCGCCGTTTGGGCTATTGTGTGTATTGGTTTGCAAGGTGAATTCTTCGATGGGAGAGAACCGAACCGTGAAGCTAGTGCGGAAGAGTTGAAGATGCTGCAATACAACGCTCAAGCTTGTGATATCCTCTTCAACGGATTGTGCCCCGAAGAATTTAACAAAATCAGCCGTCTTGAGAATGCAAAGGAAATTTGGGATACTTTGATTGATATGCACGAATGTACCGATTCTGTCAAGGAATCCAAGTTGGATGTGCTCCAAAGTCAGCTTGACAAGTTCAAAATGAAGGATGGTGAAGGTGTCGCTTAAATGTACTCTAGGCTTGCTCTTATCACAAATGAGATTGCCGGCTTAGGGAGTGAAGAGATGACCGACAAATTCATCATCAAGAAGATCCTAAGATCATTGGATGGAAAATATGATACCGTGTGCACATTGATCCACATGATGCCAAACTACAAAGATCTCAAGCCAACGGAAGTCATTGGAAGAATTGTTGCTCATGAGATGTCACTTAAGGATAAGGAGGAACTTCACAACAAGTCAAGTGGTGCTTACAAAGCCTCAAGTGAAGCCCCCACATCATCAAGTGAGAAACAAACCTTCAATGAAGAATTGATCTTAATGGTGAAGAACTTCAACAAATTCTACAAGAGTAGAAGCAAAGAAAGAAGCTCCAAGTCAAGATCTTACCATGACAAAAGATCTTCTAGTCGAGAGCGCAGTTGCTATAATTGTGGGAGACCCGGACACTACTCCAATGAGTGTACGACACCCTACAAAAGAAGAGAAGATTCTCCAAGAAGAAGAAGCAAAAGATAAGAATCACCACCAAGAGAGAGGAGGAGTAGAGATGATCGCTATGAACGAAGATTGTCAGTGTCAAAACCGGCGGATCTCGGGTAGGGGGTCCCGAACTGTGCGTCAAGGTTGGATGGTAACAGGAGACAAGGGACACTTTATTTTACCCAGGTTCGGGCCCTCTCGATGGAGGTAAAACCCTACTCCTGCTAGATTAATATTGATGATACGGGTAGTACAAGAGTAGATCTACCGAGAGATCAAGGAGGCTAAACCCTAGAATCTAGCCTATGGTTTGATTGTGTATGATGATGGTTGTCCTACGGACTACAACCCTCCGGTTTATATAGACACCAGATAGGGTTAGGGTTACACAGAGTCGGTTACAATGGTAGGAGATCTTGAATATCCGCACACCTAGCTTGCCTTCCACGCCAAGGAAAGCTCCTTCCGGACACGGGACGAAGTCTTCAATCTTGTATCTTCATAGTCCTGGAGTCCGGCCAAGGTATAGTCCGGCTATCCGAACACCCCCTAATCCAGGACTCCCTCAGTAGCCCCTGAACCAGGCTTCAATGACGACGACTCCGGCGTGCAGATTGTCTTCGGCATTGCAAGGCGGGTTCCTCCTCCAAGTCCTTCATAGAAGATTATAAACACCAAAAATAGTGTCCGGCTCTGCAAAACAAGTTTCCACATATTGCCATAGAGAGAATAATATTAACACGAATCAAATCTGCTGACGTATCCCGCAGTGCGTCATAACACTGCGACCAAGTTCTTTGTATAAATTGTTTTCACTGTTCCACCTCAGCGCGTTTAGCGAGGTGGTTTCCTTGGCACGTCTTGTCAAAGCAGAGATCATGTGCCCCCTTCTAACGGGATTCTCATCAATACGGACATGGGTAACCCAATCGTGCCCGTTAGCACGTTTGCCTTAATTAAAGGCTAGTCCCAGACGGTTACAGGGTGGGCTCTTGGTATTCGACCTCTTATAAAGAGACCAAGGCCCTGCTCCTTTCTTTTACCCTCCAAACAAGTTCGCCCGTCGCCTCGAGTTCCAACACCCTAGGCTCCAGATTCCAGGCGCATCGGACCTTCGACAATGTCCGGCTTCGACCTTCAAGGCCGACGGATGCCCTCCTCCGTCACAGAGGAGGACGTATTAAGGTTGAGGGAGGCTAAGTTCCTGACCGGCGAGATTTCGCACAGGTTGCCTGCTCAAGGACATGTTATTCCCAATCCCCAGCCCGGTGAGAATGTGGTGTTCATATCCCACTTCCTTCGGGGGTTAGGCTTCCCGATGGATCCCTTTGTGAGGGGGTTGCTATTTTATTATGGGCTGGAATTCCATGACTTAGCTCCGGAGTCCATCCTCCATATCTCCTCATTCATCATGGTGTGTGAAGCGTTCCTCCGTGTTACTCCTCACTTCGGGTTATGGCTCAAGACTTTCAACATGGAGCCGAAGATGATCGAGGGACGACATGCAGAGTGCGGAGGCGCTGTTATAAGCAAGAATGCTAATGCTCCATGGCCCGAGGGCTCTTGTCAAGAGGAGTTCGGCTTGTGGCAACAAGAGTGGTTCTATATCACCGCTCCAAGTGGCACCAAATGGGCGGCGCCTCCTGCCTTTCCCTCGGGTCCCCCACCACGGCTAGCGTCGTGGGTCAGCAAAGGGTTAGATTGGGGATTACCCAAGGACGTGCCTCTGTTGCAGGGCCACATTAGGGATCTCTTAAAAGGAGACCTCCATCTGGTTAAAGTGATGCAGGTGATGCTAATTCGCTGAATACTGCCTGGCAAACATTGCTCCCTTCGCCTGTGGGAGTTCAATCCGGAGGGACCACGGGCTCTCCAGCATTTCATGGGCACGACGCCCGCGGAGATGCATAAACTGTTCTTCGAATCACAAGCGATGTGTCCGGATTTGACCAAGGATGCAGGCCTAAGCTACAATCGCCCGGATTCTCAAGTAAGTAACCTCGTGCCCGGATCTACTATCCGTATAATTGATGTGAATTTGCCCCTAAAGAGCTGTCCTTTTAAACAGGAGTGGATAGCGACAGCAAAGCTGATCAGGTATCCGGCTCCCCTTCCTGAATCCAGGCCGGATCCCATACTTGTCAGGATGCTGATGATAATGCCTTTGGAGGGAAGTAAAGGGGAGGACAAGGAGATTGTGGTTTCCTCGAAGGAGGCCACTCCGAAGGGAGGAATCGATACGTCCTCCCCTAAGGGAAAGAAAAGGGACGCCTCTGACGACCCGGAGGCCATAGCCTCGAAGCGGGGAAAAAAATCCTTGTCAGAGGGTCCGACGCCGCGGAGCCCCTCGGCCGAACTACACCCTCAAAGGGACCATCTCTCCAGCGAGCCGTAAGTAGGAAAAGAGTTTTTCTTTTAAGAGAAATCCTTGATTTATATTTGAGAAGTTTTAACCGAAACCTTACCTTGTAGTTCGGACCTCAGCCCTTCTCAGTAGAGCTGATTCTCGGGGGATCTTCTTCCAGAGATGATGGAGAGCGGAACGCCTCCTCCTTACGTACCGCCTAGCGAGGTGGGCGACGCTGAGGTGTCGTCGCGAAGGATTTCTCCAAATCCGGTAGGGGCGGAAAGTAGCCATGGGGCCCCTCGAGGTTCTCCGCGTCCGGCCTATGAGAGAGGCCATGGGACAAGTCCGGCACCATCTGGTGTTCGGCCGGAGGAGCTAAGGATTCTGCTGGGGCGAGCCTCTGTCTCAGAGGAGCATCGTGCATTGATGGGCACGGTGATTGAAAGGATTTCGTCCGCAGAAAGCGGTTTGCACGAGGCCGTCAAAAGTTTACTGACGGGCTTTGAGGTACGTTAAATAATGTACACTTGTGTTAGTTGGAGGAAATATGCCCTAGAGGCAATAATAAAGTTATTATTTATTTCCTTATATATCATGATAAATGTTTATTATTCATGCTAGAATTGTATTAACCGGAAACATAATACATGTGTGGATACATAGACAAACAGAGTGTCACTAGTATGCCTCTACTTGACTAGCTTGTTAATCAAAGATGGTTAAGTTTCCTAACCATAGACAAAGGAGTTGTCATTTGATTAACAAGGTCACATCATTAGTTGAATGATCTGATTGACATGACCCATTCCATTAGCTTAGCACCCGATCGTTTAGTATGTTGCTATTGCTTTTATCCATGACTTATACATGTTCCTATGACTATGAGATTATGCAACTCCCGTTTACCGTAGGAACACTTTGTGTGCTACCAAACGTCACAACGTAACTGGGTGATTATAAAGGTGCTCTACAGGTGTCTCCGAAAGTATTTGTTGGGTTGGCGTATTTCGAGATTAGGATTTGTCACTCCGAATGTCGGAGAGGTATCTCTGGGCCCTCTCGGTAATGCACATCACATAAGCCTTGCAAGCATTGCAACTAATGAGTTAGTTGCGAGATGATGTATTACGGAATGAGTAAAGAGACTTGCCGGTAACGAGATTGAACTAGGTATTGGATACCGACGACCAAATCTCGGGCAAGTAACATACCGATGACAAAGGGAACAACGTATGTTGTTATGCGGTCTGACCGATAAAGATCTTCGTAGAATATGTAGGAGCCAATATGGGCATCCAGGTCCCTCTATTGGTTATTGACCGGAGACATGTCTCGGTCATGTCTACATTGTTCTCGAACCGTAGGGTCCGCACGCTTAAGGTTACGATGACAGTTATTATGAGTTTATGCATTTTGATGTACCGAAGTTAGTTCGGAGTCCCGGATGTGATCACGGACATGACAAGGAGTCTCGGAATGGTCGAGACATAAAGATTGATATATTGGACGACTATATTCGGACATCGGAATGGTTCTGAGAGGTTTCGGATAAAACCGGAGTGCCGGAGGGGTTACCGGAACCCCCCGGGGAAGTAATGGGCCTTATTGGGCCACGAGGGGAGAGAGAGGGTTGCGCCAGGAGGTGGCGCGCCCCCCCCCATGAGGAGTCCGAATTGGACAAGGAGAGGGGGGGGGGCGGCCCCCCTTTCCCTCTCCCTCTCCCTCTCTTTCCTTCCCCCTTCTCCTTCCTAGTTGGACTAGGAAAAGGGAGTCCTACTCCCACTAGGAGGAGGACTCCCCCTCCCTTTGGCGCGCCTCTCTAGGCCGGCCGGCCTCCCCCCTTATATACGGGAGCAGGGGGCACCCCAAGACACACAAGTTGATCCTTGAGATCGTTCCTCAGCCGTGTGCGGTGCCCCCCTCCACCATATTCCACCTCGGTCACATTGTCGCAGTGCTTAGGCGAAGCCCCACGTCGGTAGTTCATCAAGATCGTCACCACGCCGTCGTGCTGACGGAACTCATCCCCGGAGGTTTTTGCTGGATTGAGACCCGGGGACGTCATCGAGCTGTACGTGTGTCAAGAACTCGGAGGCGCCGGAGTAACGGCGCTTGGATCGGTTGGATCGGGAGGAGGACGTACGACTACTTCCTCTATGTTGTGTCAATGCTGCCACTTCGGTCTACGAGGGTACGTAGACAACACTCTCCCCTCTCGTTGCTATGCATCACCATGATCTTGCGTGTGCGTAGGAAATTTTTTGAAATTACTACGTTCCCCAACAGTGGCATCCGAGCCAGGTTTTTATGGTTTGGTGTTTTGCACGAGTAGAACACAAGTGAGTTGTGGACGATACAAGTCATATTGCCTACCAGCATGTCATACTTTGGTTCGGCGGTATTGTTGGATGAAGCGGCCCGGACCGACATTACGCGTACTCTTACGCGAGACTGGTTCTACCGCCGTGCTTTGCACACAGGTGGCTGGCGGGTGTCAGTTTCTCCAACTTTAGTTGAACCGAGTATGGCTACGCCCGGTCCTTGAGAAGGTTAAAATGGAGTCTATTTGACAAACTATCGTTGTGGTTTTGATGTGTAGGTGAGATTGGTTCTTGCTTCAGCCCGTAGCAGCCACATAAAATTTGCAACAAACAAAGTAGAGGACGTCTAACTTGTTTTTGCAGGGCATGTTGTGATGTGATATGGTCAACGCATGATGCTATATTTTATTGTATGAGATGATCATGTTTTGTAACCGAGTTATCGGCAACCGGCAGGAGCCGTATGGTTGTCGCTTTATTGTATGCAATGCAATCACCCTGTAATGCTTTACTTTATCACTAAGCGGTAGCGATAGTCGGAGAAGCATAAGATTGACGAGACGACAACGATGCTACGATGGAGATCAAGGTGTCGCGCCGGTGACGATGGTGATCATGATGGTGCTGCGGAGACGGAGATCACAAGCACAAGATGATGATGACCATATCGTATCACTTATATTGATTGCATGTGATGTTTATCTTTTTATGCATCTTATCTTGCTTTGATTGATGGTAGCATTATAAGATGATCTCTCACTAAATTATCAAGAAGTGTTCTCCCCGAGTATGCACCGTTGCCAAAGTTCGTCGTGCCCAGACACCACGTGATGATCGGGTGTGATAAGCTCTACGTCCATCTACAACGGGTGCAAGCCAGTTTTTGCACACGCAGAATACTCGGGTTATACTTGACGAGCCTAGCATATGCAAATATGGCCTCGGAACACGGAGACCGAAAGGTCGAGCGTGAATCATATAGTAGATATGATCAACATGATGATGTTCACCATTGAGAACTAATCCATTTCACATGATGATCGGTTATGGTTTAGTTTGATTTGGATCACGTGATCACTTAGAAGATTAGAGGGATGTCTATCTAAGTGGGAGTTCTTAAGTAATATGATTAATTGAACTTAAATTTATCATGAACTTAGTCCCTGATAGTATCTTGCTTGTTTATGTTGATTGTAGATAGATGGCTCGTGCTGTTGTTCCGTTGAATTTTAATGCGTTCCTTGAGAAAGAAAAGTTGAAAGATGATGGTAGCAATTACACGGACTGGGTCCGTAACTTGAGGATTATCCTCATTGCTGCACAGAAGAGTTACGTCCTGGATGCACCGCTGGGTGCCAGGCCTGCTGCTGGAGCAACGCCAGATGTTATGAACGTCTGGCAGAGCAAAGATGATGACTACTCGATAGTTCAGTGTGCCATGCTTTACGGCTTAGAACCGGGACTTCAACGACGTTTTGAAAACCATGGAGCATATGAGATGTTCCAGGAGTTGAAGTTGATATTCCAACAGAATGCCCGGATTGAGAGATATGAAGTCTCCAATAAGTTCTATAGCTGCAAGATGGAAGAGAATGGTTCTGTCAGTGAGCATATACTCAAGATGTCTGGGTATTATAATCACTTGAATTAGCTGGGAGTCAATCTTCCGGATGATTGTGTCATTTACAGAATTCTCCAATCACTGCCACCAAGCTACAAAGGCTTCGAGATGAACTATAATATGCAAGGGATAGATAAGACTATGCCTGAGCTCTTCGCGATGCTAAAGGCTGCGGAGGTAGAAATCAAGAAGGAGCATCAAGTGTTGATGGTCAATAAGACCACTAGTTTCAAGAAAAAGGGCAAAGGGAAGAAGAAGAAGGGGAACTTCAAGAAGAACAGCAAACAAGTTGCTGCTCAAGAGAAGAAACCCAAGTCTGGACCTAAGCCTGAAACTGAGTGCTTCTACTGCAAGCAGACTGGTCACTGGAAGCGGAACTGCCCCAAGTATTTGGCAGAAAGGAAGGATGGCAAGGTGAACAAAGGTATATGTGATATACATGTTATTGATGTGTACCTTACTAGAGCTCGCAGTAGCACCTGGGTATTTGATACTGGTTCTGTTGCTAATATTTGCAACTCGAAACAGGGACTACGGATTAAGCGAACACTGGCAAAGGACAAGGTGACGATGCGCGTGGGAAACGGTTCCAAAGTCGATGTGATCGCAGTCGGCACGCTACCTCTACATCTACCTTCGGGATTAGTATTAGACCTAAATAATTGTTATTTGGTGCCAGCGTTGAGCATGAACATTATATCTGGATCTTGTTTGATGCGAGACGGTTATTCATTTAAATGAGAGAATAATGGTTGTTCTATTTATATGAGTAATATCTTTTATGGTCATTCACCCTTGAAAAGTGGTCTATTTTTGATGAATCTCGATAGTAGTGATACACATATTCATAATGTTGAAGCGAAAAGATGCAGAGTTGATAATGATAGTGCAACTTATTTGTGGCACTGCCGTTTAGGTCATATCGGTATAAAGCGCATGAAGAAACTCCATACTGATGGACTTTTGGAGTCACTTGATTATGAATCACTTGGCACTTGCGAACCGTGCCTCATGGGCAAGATGACAAAAACACCGTTCTCCGGTACTATGGAGAGAGCAACAGATTTGTTGGAAATCATACATACAGATGTATGTGGTCCGATGAATGTTGAGGCTCGTGGCGATATCGTTATTTTCTCACCTTCACAGATGATTTAAACAGATATGGGTATATCTACTTAATGAAACACAAGTCTGAAACATTTGAAAAGTTCAAAGAATTTCAGAGTGAAGTTGAAAATCATCGTAACAAGAAAATAAAGTTTCTGCGATCTGATCGTGGAGGAGAATATTTGAGTCACGAGTTTGGTCTACATTTGAAACAATGCGGAATAGTTTCGCAACTCACGCCACCCGGAACACCACAGCGCAATGGTGTGTCCGAACGTCGTAATCGTACTTTACTTGATATGGTGCGATCTATGATGTCTCTTACATATTTACCGCTATCGTTTTGGGGTTATGCTCTAGAGACGGCCGCATTCACGTTGAATAGGACACCATCGAAATCCGTTGAGACGACGCCTTATGAACTATGGTTTAGCAAGAAACCAAAGTTGTCGTTTCTTAAAGTTTGGGGCTGCGATGCTTATGTGAAAAAGCTTCAACCTGATAAGCTCGAACCCAAATCGGAGAAATGTGTCTTCATAGGATACCCAAAGGAGACTGTTGGGTACACCTTCTATCACAGATCCGAAGGCAAGATATTTGTTGCTAAAAATGGATCCTTTCTAGAGAAGGAGTTTCTCTCGAAAGAAGTGAGTGGGAGGAAAGTAGTACTTGATGAGGTAACTATACCTGCTCCCTTATTGGAAAGTAGTACATCACAGAAATCTGTTTCTGTAGCACCTACACCAATTAGTGAGGAAGCTAATGATATTGATCATGAAACTTCAGATCAAGTTACTACAGAACCTCGTAGATCAACCAGAGTAAGATCCGCACCAGAGTGGTACGGCAATCCTGTTCTGGAAGTCATGCTACTAGATCATGACGAACCTACGAACTATGAAGAAGCGATGGTGAGCCCAGATTCCGCAAAATGGCTAGAAGCCATGAAATCTGAGATGGGATCCATGTATGACAACAAAGTATGGACTTTGGTTGACTTGCCCGAGGGTCGGCAAGCAATAGAGAACAAGTGGATCTTTAAGAAGAAGACTGACGCTGACGGTAATGTTACTGTCTACAAAGCTTGACTTGTCGCGAAAGGTTTTCGACAAGTTCAAGGGATTGACTACGATGAGACCTTCTCACCCGTAGCGATGCTTAAGTCTGTTCGAATCATGTTAGCAATTGCCGCATTTTATGATTATGAAATTTGGCAAAAGGATGTAAAAACTGCGTTCCTGAATGGATTTCTGGAAGAAGAGTTGTATATGATGCAACCAGAAGGTTTTATCGATCCAAAGGGAGCTAACAAAGTGTGCAAGCTCCAGCGATCCATTTATGGACTGGTGCAAGCCTCTCGGAGTTGGAATAAACGTTTTGATAGTGTGATCAAAGCATTTGGGTTTATACAGACTTTTGGAGAAGCCTGTATTTACAAGAAAGTGAGTGGGAGCTCTGTAGCATTTCTGATATTATATGTAGATGACATATTACTGATTGGAAATGATATAGAATTTCTGGATAGCATAAAGGGATACTTGAATAAGAGTTTTTCAATGAAAGACCTCGGTGAAGCTGCTTACATATTGGGCATTAAGATCTATAGAGATAGATCAAGACGCTTAATTGGACTTTCACAAAGCACATACCTTGACAAAGTTTTGAAGAAGTTCAAAATGGATCAAGCGAAGAAAGGGTTCTTGCCTGTGTTGCAAGGTGTGAAGTTGAGTAAGACTCAATGCCCGACCACTGCAGAAGATAGAGAGAAGATGAAAGATGTTCCCTATGCTTCAGCCATAGGCTCTATCATGTATGCAATGCTGTGTACCAGACCTGATGTGTGCCTTGCTATAAGTTTAGCAGGGAGGTACCAAAGTAATCCAGGAGTGGATCACTGGACAGCGGTCAAGAATATCCTGAAGTACCTGAAAAGGACTAAGGAAATGTTTCTCGTGTATGGAGGTGACAAAGAGCTCATCGTAAAGGGTTACGTTGATGCAAGCTTTGACACTGATCCGGATGATTCTAAATCGCAAACCGGATACGTATTTACATTAAACGGTGGAGCTGTCAGTTGGTGCAATTCGAAACAAAGCGTCGTAGCGGGATCTACATGTGAAGCGGAGTACATAGCTGCTTCGGAAGCAGCAAATGAAGGAGTCTGGATGAAGGAGTTCATATCCGATCTAGGTGTCATACCTGGTGCATCGGGTCCAATGAAAATCTTTTGTGACAATACTGGTGCAATTGCCTTGGCGAAGGAATCCAGATTTCACAAGAGAACCAAGCACATCAAGAGACGCTTCAATTCCATCCGGGATTTGGTCCAGGTGGGAGACATAGAGATTTGCAAGATACATACGGATCTGAATATAGCAGATCCGTTGACTAAGCCTCTTCCATGGGTGTTAGAATCATTACTATGTAATCTAGATTATTGACTCTAGTGCAAGTGGGAGACTGAAGGAAATATGCCCTAGAGGCAATAATAAAGTTATTATTTATTTCCTTATATATCATGATAAATGTTTATTATTCATGCTAGAATTGTATTAACCGGAAACATAATACATGTGTGGATACATAGACAAACAGAGTGTCACTAGTATGCCACTACTTGACTAGCTTGTTAATCAAAGATGGTTAAGTTTCCTAACCATAGACAAAGGAGTTGTCATTTGATTAACAAGGTCACATCATTAGTTGAATGATCTGATTGACATGACCCATTCCATTAGCTTAGCACCCGATCGTTTAGTATGTTGCTATTGCTTTTATCCATGACTTATACATGTTCCTATGACTATGAGATTATGCAACTCCCGTTTACCGTAGGAACACTTTGTGTGCTACCAAACGTCACAACGTAACTGGGTGATTATAAAGGTGCTCTACAGGTGTCTCCGAAAGTATTTGTTGGGTTAGCGTATTTCGAGATTAGGATTTGTCACTCCGAATGTCGGAGAGGTATCTCAGGGCCTTCTCGGTAATGCACATCACATAAGCCTTGCAAGCATTGCAACCAATGAGTTAGTTGCGAGATGATGTATTACGGAACGAGTAAAGAGACTTGCCGGTAACGAGATTGAACTAGGTATTGGATACCGACGATCGAATCTCGGGCAAGTAACATACCAATGACAAAGGGAACAACGTATGTTGTTATGCGGTCTGACCGATAAAGATCTTCGTAGAATATGTAGGAGCCAATATGGGCATCCAGGTCCCGCTATTGGTTATTGACCGGAGAATTGTCTCAGTCATGTCTACACTGTTCTCGAACCGTAGGGTCCGCACGCTTAAGGTTACGATGACAGTTATTATGAGTTTATGCATTTTGATGTATCGAAGTTAGTTCGGAGTCCCGGATGAGATCACAGACATGACGAGGAGTCTCGGAATGGTCGAGACATAAAGATTGATATATTGGACGACTATATTCAGACATCGGAATGGTTCCGAGAGGTTTCGGATAAAACCGGAGTGCCGGAGGGGTTACCGGAACCCCCCGGGGAAGTAATGGGCCTTATTGGGCCACGAGGGGAGAGAGAGGGCTGCGCCATGAGGTGGCGCCCCCCCCCCCATGAGGAGTCCGAATTGGACAAGGAGGGGGGCGCGGCCCCCCTTTCCCTCTCCCTCTCCCTCTCTTTCCTTCCCCCTTCTCCTTCCTAGTTGGACTAGGAAAAGGGAGTCCTACTCCCACTAGGAGGAGGACTCCCCCTCCCTTTGGCGCGCCTCTCTAGGCCGGCTGGCCTCCCCCCCTTATATACGGGGGCAGGGGGGCACCCCAAGACACACAAGTTGATCCTTGAGATCGTTCCTCAGCCGTGTGCGGTGCCCCCCTCCACCATATTCCACCTCGGTCACATTGTCGCAGTGCTTAGGCGAAGCCCTGCGTCGGTAGTTCATCAAGATCGTCACCACGCCGTCGTGCTGACGGAACTCATCCCCGGAGGTTTTGCTGGATCGAGACCCGGGGACGTCATCGACCTGTACGTGTGTCAAGAACTCGGAGGCGCCGGAGTAACGGCGCTTGGATCGGTCGGATCGGGAGGAGGACGTACGACTACTTCCTCTATGTTGTGTCAACGCTTCCACTTCGGTCTACGAGGGTACGTAGACAACACTCTCCCCTCTCGTTGCTATGCATCACCATGATCTTGCGTGTGCGTAGGAATTTTTTTGAAATTACTGCGTTCCCCAACAGTAGTTGCGCATAAGTAAGGTGCGCCCTGTGTAGATAGTAGCCCATGAGACTTTGTGTGTCGTCAAAATTGACGGCGCGCAGAGGATCTTAATCCTAGGTCCTTTAAATGGCACCCTTATATGTATAGGTGGCTAATTGTCCGGAGTCAAGCCGGATTAGTGATTTTGCCAAACTGAAGCGGCAACTTGATGTGGCAGATGCCGATATCGCGCTTGTCAACAAGCGGCTCAATGATGCTCAAGGTATGTAATTCCACAGGCGGCGGATAGTAAGAGAAGCTTTATGTCAATATATTACCGTGTGTGTGCTTAACGCAGATGGTGCGGCCGCCGTGGAGGGTCTGAGGGTCGAACTAGCCCGAGCGAAGGAACAAGCCAGAAGAAGCGATGCGGCCGCCAAAAAAGCCCAGGAGGAGCTGAAAGCCGAACAGGCTGCCCACTGCCGAAGCAAGGAGGAGATGGCCGATATGGCCGTAAAGTTAAAGAGTGCTACTGACCATTGCAAGCTTCTTGAAGAAGAGGGCCGGGCGAGGCAAATGAGTTTAGAGAAAGTTGTTGCTGACGCCAAGGATGCCCGCTCTATGATGAGAGCGGCAAAGGAAGAACTGCGTCAAGCCGGACAAATTGCGAATGGAAAGCCCTTCACGCTGCGGAGGAAATTTTGTGATCCGAAGTTTGCCCCGTTGGACCGAATGTGGAGTGTGGAGGACACCTATATGGATTTGGCGGCTAGTGCTGCTGATGCGACCGAACACTTTCGAGATAAAAAAGATCACGAAGTGGAGAAGCTCTTCTGGTCGCAATTCCTCAATCCAGAGCGTCCACTTGCAGTGGACGATCGCTTGGCTCAATGGGCCGAGCTGAATAGGTTGTCCGGACTCGCCATGAAATACGTCATGGGTCATCTATGGTCGGGGAGGTCGGAGCCGAAGAGTTATTTCAGCTTGGTGCAGCAATTTCTTGACGTGGTGCCACGTGTCGATGCAATGAAGAGGTCAGCATGCATAGAGGGCGCCCGGATGGCTCTTGCCCGTGTCAAGACATACTGGGCAGATATGGAGACCACCGTTGTTGCGTCCCAGGATTCAGACAAAAGCCGAGTACCCTCCGAGTACTATTTTCAGGAAGTCCTTGAAGGCGCTCGTGTAATAGAGACGCAGTGCTCGAAGGATGCTATGTTATAATAGCATATGTGATTATAAAACAGTATTTTTGTAAATTGTAGTGGCATTTTTAGACTTGTGCCTTCAAGTATTAGGAACACCTCCTGTGCGGCCATTTTAATATATGTATATATAAATTCTTAAAGATTGCGGTCGTTGGCTTTAGCCCCCACGCACATGTTGGGGAACGTAGCAGAAATTCAAAAAAAATTCCTACGTATCACCAAGATCTATCTATGGAGAGACCAGCAATGAGTAGAAGGAGAGTGCATCTACATACCCTTGTAGATCGCTAAGCGGAAGCGTTCAAGTGAACGGGGTCGATGGAGTCGTACTCGTCGTGATTCAAATCACTGATGATCAAGTGCCGAATGGACGGCACCTCCGCATTCAACACACGTACAGCCCGGTGACGTCTCCCACGCCTTGATCCAGCAAGGAGAGAGGGAGAGGTTGAGGAAGACTCCATCGAGCAGCAGCACAACGGTGTGGTGGTGGTGGATGAGTGTGGCAATCCAGCAGGGCTTCGCTAAGCACCACGGGAGAGGAGGAGTACTTGGGAGAGAGGAGAGGGCTGCAACCAAAGGCAGAGATCGAATCACGTGTATTCTGCCTGTCTCTGGGCAGCCCCTAGCCTCACTATTTATAGGGGGAGAGGGGGCTGCGCCCCCTTTAGGGTTTCCCACCCCCAAGGGGTGCGGCAAGCCTACAAATGGCATCTGGGGTGGCGGCCAGGAGGGGAGGAGAGGGAGGCGCAGGGAGCATGGGCCTTAGGGCCCATCTGCCCTAGGGTTTGCCCCCTCCCACTCTCCCCTGCGCCTTGGGCCCCTTGTGGGGGGCGCACCAGCCCACCTGGGGCTGGTTCCCTCCCACACATGACCCATGCAGCCCTCTGGGGTAGGTGGCCCCACTTGGTGGACCCCCGGGACCCTCCCGGTGGTCCCGGTACGTTACCGATAAAACCCGAAACTCTTCCGGTGACCAAAACAGGACTTCCCATATATAAATCTTTACCTCCGGACCATTTCGGAACTCCTCGTGACGTCCGGGATCTCATCCGGGACTCCGAACAACATTCGGTAACCACATACAAGCTTCCTATATAACCCTAGCGTCATCGAACCTTAAGTGTGTAGACCCTACGGGTTCGGGAGACATGCAGACATGACCGAGACATTCTCCGGTCAATAACCAACAGCGGGATCTGGATACCCATGATGGCTCCCACATGTTCCACGATGATCTCATCGGATGAACCACGATGTCAAGGACTTAATCAATCCCGTATACAATTCCCTTTGTCTAGCGGTATTGTACTTGCCCGAGATTCGATCGTCGGTATCCTTATTCCTTGTTCAATCTCGTTACCAGCAAGTCTCTTTACTCGTTCCGTAACACATCATCCCGTGATCAACTCCTTGGTCACATTGCGCAAATGATGATGCCCTACCGAGTGGGCCCAGAGATACCTCTCCGCTTACACGGAGTGACAAATCCCAGTCTCGATTCGTGCCAACCCAACAGATACTTTCGGAGATACCTGTAATGCACCTTTATAGCCACCCAGTTACGTTGTGACGTTTGGTACACCCAAAGCACTCCTACGGTATCCGAGTGTTGCACAATCTCATGGTCTAAGGAAAAGATACTTGACATTAGAAAAGCTCTAGCAAACGAACTACACGATCTTTGTGCTATGCTTAGGATTGGGTCTTGTCCATCACATCATTCTCCTAATGATGTGATCCCGTTATCAACGACATCCAATGTCCATAGCCAGGAAACCATGACTATCTGTTGATCACAACGAGCTAGTCAACTAGAGGCTCACTAGGGACATATTGTGGTCTATGTATTCACACGTGTATTACGATTTCTGGATAATACAGTTATAGCATGAATAAAAGACAATTATCATGAACAAGGAAATATAATAATAATACTTTTATTATTGCCTCTAGGGCATATTTCCAACAGTCTCCCACTTGCACTAGAGTCAATAATCTAGTTCACATCACCATATGATTAACACTGACAGGTCACATCACCATGTGACCAACATCCAAAGAGTTTACTAGTGTCATTAAACTAGTTCACATTATCATGTGATTAAGACTCAATGAGTTCTTGGCTTGATCATGTTGCTTGTGAGAGAGGTTATAGTCAACGGGTCTGAACCTTTCATATCCGTGTGTGCTTTACAAATCTCTATGTCATCTCCTAGATGTAGCTACCACGTTCTATTTGGAGCTATTCCAAATAACTGTTCTACTTGGAGCTATACTAAAAGTTGCTCCATTATACGTATCCGGTATCTCTACTCAGAGCTATCCGGATAGGTGTTAAGCTTGCATCGACGTAACTCTTTACGTCGAACTCTTTATCACCTCCATAATCGAGAAAATTCCTTAGTCCACTAGGTACCAAGGATAACTTTGACCGCTGTTCTGTGATCCATTCTTGGATCACTCTTGTACCCCTTGACTGACTCATGGCAAGGCACACTACAGGTGCGGTACACAGCATAGCATACTGTAGAGAGCCTATGATAAAAGCATAGGGGACGACATTCGTCCTTTCTCTTTCTTCTGCCATGGTCGAGCTTTAAGTCTTAACTTCATACCTTACAACTCAGGCAAGAACTCCTTCTTTGACTGATCCATCTTGAACACCTTCAAGATCATGTCAAGGTACGTGCTCATTTGAAAGTATTATTAAGCATTTTGATCTATCTTATAGATCTTGATGCTCAATGTTCAAGTAGCTTGATCCAGGTTTTCTATTGAAAACACCTTTCAAATAACCCTATATGCTTTCTAGAAATTCTACATCATTTCTGATCAACAATATGTCAAGAACATATACTCATCAGAAATTCTATAGTGCTCCCACTCACTTCTTTGGAAATACAGGTTTCTCATAAACTTTGTATAAACCCAAAATCTTTGATCATCTTATCAAAGTGCACATTCCAACTCCGAGATGCTTACTCCGGTCCTTGGAAGGATCGCTGGAGCCAGCATACCTTTTAGCATCCTTAGGATCGACAAAACCTTTCTGATTGTATTACATACAACCTTTCCTTACGAAGGCTGGTAAGGAAACTCGTTTTATCATCCATCTGCCAGATTTCATAAATGCAGCTAATGCTAACATGAATCCGATGGACTTTAAGCATCGCTACGGATGAGAAAATCTCATCGTAGTCAACTCCTTGAACTTGTGAAAAACTCTTCGCCACAAGTCGAGCTTTATAGATGGTTACATTACCATCCACGTCCGTCTTCTTCTTAAAGATCCATTTACCTCAATGGCTTGCCGATCATCGAGCAAGTCCACCAAAGTCCATGCTTTGTTCTGATACATGGATCCTATCTCGGATTTCATGGCTTCTAACCATTTGTCGGAATTTGGGCCCACCATCGCTTCTCCATAGCTTGTAGGTTCATTGTTGTCTAGCAACATGACCTTCAAGACAGGATTACTGTACCACTCTGAAGCAGTACGCATCCTTGTCACCCTACAAGATACGGTAGTGACTTGATCCGAAGTTTCATGATCACTATCATAAGCTTCTACTTCAATTGGTGTAGGTGCCACAGGAACAACTTCCTGTGCCCTGCTACACACTAGTTGAAGAGACGGTTCAATAACCTCATCAAGTCTCCACCATCCTCCCACTCAATTCTTTCGAGAGAAACTTTTCCTCGAGAAAGGACCCGATTCTAGAAACAATCCTTTATTGCTTTCAGATCTGAGACAGGAGGTATACCCAACTGTTTTGGCGTCCTATGAAGATGCATTTATCCGCTTTGGGTTCGAGCTTATCAACCTGAAACTTTTCCACATAAGCGTCGCAGCCCCAAACTTTTAAGAAATGACAGCTTAGGTTTCTCTAAACCATAGTTCATACGGTGTCATCTCATCGGAATTACGTGGTGCCCTATTTAAAGTGAATGTGGTTGTCTCTAATGCCTAACCCATAAATTATTGTGGTAATTCGATAAGAGACATCATGGTATGCATCATATCCAATAGGGTGCAGTTATGATGTTCGGACACACCATCACACTATGGTGTTCCAGGTTGCATTAGTTGTGCAACAATTTCCAAAATGTCTTAATTCTGTGCCAAACTCGTAATTCAGATATTCATCTCTATGATCATATCATAGATATTTTATCCTCTTGTCACGACGATCTTTCAACTTCACACTGAAATTACTTGAACCTTTCAACAATTCAGACTCGTGATTCATCAAGTAAGTATACTCAACATCTACTCAAATCATCTATGAAGTAAGAACATAACGACATCCACTTCACGCCTCAGCACTCATTGGACTGCACACATCAAAATGTATTACTTCCAACAAGTTGCTTTCTAGTTCCATTTTACTGAAACCGAGGCTTTCAGTCATCTTGCCCATGTGGTATGATTTGCATGTCTCAAGTGATTCAAAAATCAAGTGAGTCCAAACGGTCCATTTGCATGGAGTTTCTTCATGTATATACACCAATAGACATGGTTCGCATGTCTCAAACTTTTCAAAAATGAGTGAGTCCAAAGATCCATCAACATGGAGCTTCCTCATGCGTTTTATACCGATATGACTTACGTGGCAGTGCCACAAGTAGGTGGTACTATCATTACTATCTTTTGGCATGAACATGTGTATCACTACGATCGAGATTCAATAAACCATTCATTTTAGGTGCAAGACCACTAAAGGTATTATTCAAATAAACAGAGTAACCATTATTCTCCTTAAATGAATAACCATATTGCGATAGACATAATCCAATCATGTCTATGCTCAACGCAAACACCAATCTCCATGGTAGAGGGAGCGTATGATATTTGATCAACCTTGGAAATACTTCCAACACATATCGTTATCTCACCTTTAGCTAGTCTCCGTTTATTCCGTAGCTTTTATTTCGAGTTACTAACACTTAGCAACCGAACCGGTATCTAATACCCTGGTGCTACTAGGAGTACTAGTAAAGTACACATCAACACAATGTATATCCAATATACTTCTATCAACCTTGCCATCCTTCTTATCTACCAAGTATCTAGGGTAATCCTGCTCCAGTGGCTGTTCCCCTTATTACTGAAGCACTTAGTCTCGGGTTTGGGTTCAACCTTGGGTTTCTTCACTAGAGCAGCAGCTGAATTGCCGTTTCATGAAGTATCCCTTCTTGCCCTTGCCCTTCTTGAAACTAGCGGTTTCTCCAACCATCAACAATTGATGCTCCTTCTTGATTTCCACTTTTGTGTCAAACATCGCGAATATCTCAAGGATCATCATATATGTCCCTGATATATCATAGTTCATCACGAAGCTCTAGCAGTTTGGTGGTAATGACTTTGGAGAAAACATCACTATCTTATCTGGAAGATCAACTCCCACTCGATTCAAATGATTGTTGTACTCAGACAATCTGAGCACAAGCTCAACAATTGAGCCTTTCTCCCTTAGTTTGTAGGCTAAGAAAATCGTCAGAGGTCTTATACCTCTTGACGTGAGCACGAGCCTGAAATCCCAATTTCAGCCCTCGAAACATCTCATATGTTTCGCGACGTTTCAAAAACCGTCTTTGGTGCCTCAACTCTAAACCATTTAACATTACCGAACTATCATGTAGTCATCAAAACGTGTATGTCAGATGTTCGCAACATCCACAGACCACGTTTGAGGTTCAGCACACTGAGCGGTGCATTAAGGACATAAGCCTTTTACTGTCTGCATAATTGCTACTATCAACTTTCAACTAATTTTTCTCTAGGAACATATCTAAACAGTAGAACTATAGCGTGAGCTA
This sequence comes from Triticum aestivum, assembly GCF_018294505.1. Taxonomy (NCBI): domain Eukaryota; kingdom Viridiplantae; phylum Streptophyta; class Magnoliopsida; order Poales; family Poaceae; genus Triticum; species Triticum aestivum. The sequence goes on along the minus strand of NC_057804.1, from coordinate 22,235,918 downwards.
CGACATAATTTGCAAAATCCTTTTGACTATGTTCAGGATAATTAAGTTCATCTTATGAACTCCCACTCAGATAGACATCCCTCTAGTCATCTAAGTGTTTACATGATCCGAGTCAACTAGGCCGTGTCCGATCATCACGTGAGACGGACTAGTCATCGTTGGTGAACATCTTCATGTTGATCGTATCTACTATACGACTCATGCTCGACCTTTCGATCTATGTGTTCCGAGGCCATGTCTGTACATGCTAGGCTCGTCAAGTTAACCCTAAGTGTTTCACGTGTGTAAATCTGTCTTACACCCGTTGTATGTGAACGTAAGAATCCATCACACCCGATCATCACGTGGTGCTTAGAAGCGACGAACTTTAGCAACGGTGCACAGTTAGGGGAGAACACTTCTTGAAATTGTTGTAAGGGATCATCTTATTTACTACCATTGTTCTAAGTAAACAAGATGCATAAACATGATAAACATCACATGCAATCAAATAGTGATATGATATGGCCAATATCATATTGCTCCTTTTGATCTCCATCTTCGGGGCTCCATGATCATCATCGTCACCGGCATGACACCATGATCTCCATCATCATGATCTCCATCATCGTGTCTTCATGAAGTTGTCTCGCCAACTATTACTTCTACTACTATGGCTACCGGTTAGCAATAAAGTAAAGTAATTACATGGCGTTGTTTAATGACGCGTAGGTCATACAATAAATAAAGACAACTCCTATGGCTCCTGCCGGTTGTCATACTCATCAACATGCAAGTCGTGATTCCTATTACAAGAACATGATCAATCTCATACATCACATATATCATTCATCACATCCTTTGGCCATATCACATCACATAGCATACCCTGCAAAATCAAGTTAGACGTCCTCTATTTGTTGTTTGCATGTTTTACGTGGCTGCTATGGGTTTCTAGCAAGAACGTTTCTTACCTACGCAAAACCACAACGTGATATGCCAATTGCTATTTACCCTTCATAAGGACCCTTTTCATCGAATCCGTTCTGACTAAAGTGGGAGAGACTGGCACCCGCTAGCTACCTTATGCACCAAGTGCATGTCAATCGGTGGAACCTGTCTCACGTAAGAGTATGTGTAAGGTCGGTCCGGGCCGCTTCATCCCACAATGCCGTCGAAACAAGATTGCACTAGTAACGGTAAGAATATTGAACAAAATCAACGCCCACAACTACTTTGTGTTCTACTCGTGCAAAGAATCTACGCAATAAACCTGGCTCTGATACCACTGTTGGGGGACGTAGCAGAAATTCAAAAAAATTTCCTACGTATCACCAAGATCTATCTATGGAGAGACCAGTAACGAGTAGAAGGAGAGTGCATCTACATACCCTTGTAGATTGCTAAGCGGAAGCGTTCAAGTGAACGGGGTCGATGGAGTCGTACTCGTCGTGATTCAAATCACTGATGATCCAGTGCCGAATGGACGGCACCTCCGCGTTCAACACACGTACAACCCGGTGACGTCTCCCACGCCTTGATCCAGCAAGGAGAGAGGGAGAGGTTGAGGAAGACTCCATCCAGCAGCAGCACAACGGCGTGGTGGTGGTGGATGAGTGTGGCAATCCAGCAGGGCTTCGCTAAGCACCACGGGAGAGGAGGAGTACTTGGGAGAGAGGAGAGGGCTGCAACCAAAGGCAGAGATCGAATCACGTGTATTCTGTCTGTCTTTGGGCAGCCCCTAGCCTCACTATTTATAGGGGGAGAGGGGGCTGCGCCCCCTTTAGGGTTTCCCACCCCCAAGGGGTGCGGCCAGCCTCCAGATGGCATCTGGGGTGGCGGCCAGGAGGGGAGGAGAGGGAGGCGCAGGGAGCATGGGCCTTAGGGCCCATCTGCCCTAGGGTTTGCCCCCTCCCACTCTCCCCTGCGCCTTGGGCCCCTTGTGGGGGGCGCACCAGCCCACCTGGGGCTGGTTCCCTCCCACACATGGCCCATGCAGCCCTCTGGGGTAGGTGGCCCCACTTGATGGACCCCCGGGACCCTCCCGGTGGTCCCGGTACGTTACCGATAAAACCCGAAACTCTTCCGGTGACCAAAACAGGACTTCCCATATATAAATCTTTACCTCCGGACCATTCCGGAACTCCTCGTGACGTCCGGGATCTCATCCGGGACTCCGAACAACATTCGGTAACCACATACAAGCTTCCTATATAACCCTAGCGTCATCGAACCTTAAGTGTGTAGACCCTACGGGTTCGGGAGACATGCAGACATGACCGAGACGTTCTCCGGTCAATAACCAACAGCGGGATCTGGATACCCATGATGGCTCCCACATGTTCCACGATGATCTCATCGGATGAACCACGATGTCAAGGACTTAATCAATCCCGTATACAATTCCCTTTGTCTAGCGGTATTGTACTTGCCCGAGATTCGATCGTCGGTATCCTTATACCTTGTTCAATCTCGTTACCGGCAAGTCTCTTTACTCGTTCCGTAACACATCATCCCGTGATCAACTCCTTGGTCACATTGCACAAATGATGATGCCCTACCGAGTGGGCCCATAGATACCTCTCCGCTTACACGGGGTGACAAATCCCAGTCTCGATTCGTGCCAACCCAACAGATACTTTCGGAGATACCTGTAATGCACCTTTATAGCCACCCAGTTACGTTGTGATGTTTGGTACACCCAAAGCACTCCTACGGTATCCGGGAGTTGCACAATCTCATGGTCTAAGGAAAAGATACTTGACATTAGAAAAGCTCTAGCAAACGAACTACACGATCTTTGTGCTATGCTTAGGATTTGGTCTTGTCCATCACATCATTCTCCTAATGATGTGATCCCGTTATCAACGACATCCAATGTCCATAGCCAGGAAACCATGACTATCTGTTGATCACAACGAGCTAGTCAACTAGAGGCTCACTAGGGACATATTGTGGTCTATGTATTCACACGTGTATTACGATTTTCGGATAATACAGTTATAGCATGAATAAAAGACAATTATCATGAACAAGGAAATATAATAATAATACTTTTATTATTGCCTCTAGGGCATATTTCCAACAGCACATAGTGCGGGGGTGCGCGCAGAAGACGCATTTTCACACTTAACCCAATGTCTTGGTCCTACAAAGGAGGTGATAGCGCAGTGGGCTAGGCAACCGGACTATAATGCTTTAACACTTTCACTTAGCCATAGGAGCTTGACAGTGGGACTCTTTAGGTAGCCCCTTAGTGGCGACTGCGCTCGCCTGAATTCGGGGCACGTACGTGCCTGGCCAGGAAACGGCCCTTCGTCAAAGCGGAAGAATCCGATAAATTCCGATAAGTCATCGAGTGGCGACCAGTCTCACGCTATATCATGACAGTCAGTTTTCGGCTTTCTCTACTGAGGTGCTCGCCCGGCCGAACCGGGGCACAATCGCAGTAGTTCTCCTGGTGCTACCTTAGCCGATAGAACGGAACATAAGGTAGCCGAACTCAGGAGCCGGGCAACCCAACATTTGACCAAAGACATGATTCGGAGCTGATGCATATAATGCCAAAACTCGCGACGCCGAACACTCCCTAAGGTGTTCGGTCTTTATGGGTGCGGGCGAAACAATACCCTTTATTATTTAAAAAAGCCCCTAGGGTCTAGGTATGAGCAAGAATTCTGACGTGGCCATATGCCAAGACGCCAGCCTCCTCCTTGGTTATAGCAGAAAAAACCAGGGGATGTACAGTAGCAAGAGACAGTAAAAAAGGTTTATGCAGGGTCTTAATCTAAAGAGAATCCTTAGGACGGGTCCCTACTACACGTCTGCGCCTGTGTCTCCGCTGTGCCGTGTCCTGGACGGGCGTCGCGCGACGTTCATCTGTAAAAGAGAAGAACTGAATTGAAAAATGGGTCGTGCAGAACAAAAAGGTTGATAATAAACAAAGTATAAAGTAAAATATATAAAATGGAGCTTTATTGTCTCTGCGTACAGCCCCTGGTACGGGGGTATATGGCCTCTAATCCTGCGTTAATGATGGACTCGTGCCGAACTCGTCTACTCCGGGTTCGTGGCCTTTAATGGCCTATGCTGAAAGGTCCTTTGGCTGGTGAGGCCATGTTGTTGTGTGGCTGCTTAAAGCGGCCGCACAGTCCTCCGTTAGGGGAGGCGTACTTCTAGCGCGTCCCTTGCAAAGATATGATGCCTCGTGGACCGGGCATCTTGAGCGTGAGGGATGCATAGTGCGGTATTGCGTTAAAGCGGGCGAAAGCTCCTCGTCCCAATAGTGCTTGATGGCGACTTGAAAATGGGATGACATGGAGAAAACCCATGCAGTGGGTGTCCGGGCCAGGTGCTACCCCTTGAAATGAGGTTTTGCTGCGGCGGATTCTTGCTGGGTTTATCCCCATGCGATCGATTGTTGGTCAGGGGCGTAGTTTAAGCTTCCAAACCTGACTTGATGGTCAGGGGCGTAGCTTTCGATCTGCTCCGGATGACCAAGTGAATTGGCCCGCAGAACGAAGCCGCCGGAGACGAAGATCTGTCCGGGGAGAAAAGTCTCACCCTGGACCTCATCGTTGTTGATGATCGAAGGAGCCATCGGACCTAAAGGCGACGACACAGAGGAACTTTCAATGAAAGCACCAATGTCGGTGTCAAAACCGGCGGATCTCGGGTAGGGGGTCCCGAACTGTGCGTCAAGGTCGGATGGTAACAGGAGACAAGGGACACTTTATTTTACCTAGGTTCGGGCCCTCTCGATGGAGGTAAAACCCTACTCCTGCTAGATTAATATTGATGATATGGGTAGTACAAGAGTAGATCTACCACGAGATCAAGGAGGCTAAACCCTAGAAGCTAGCCTATGGTTTGATTGTGTATGATGATGGTTGTCCTACGGACTACAACCCTCCGGTTTATATAGACACCGGATAGGGTTAGGGTTACACAGAGTCGGTTACAATGGTAGGAGATCTTGAATATCCGCACGCCTAGCTTGCCTTCCACGCCAAGGAAAGCTCCTTCCGGACACGGGACGAAGTCTTCAATCTTGTATCTTCATAGTCCTGGAGTCCGGCGAAGGTATAGTCCGGCTATCCGAACACCCCCTAATCCAGGACTCCCTCAAAGATCCTCACGGAGAAACAAGGATTCAAAAAGGAAGGATAATTCATCAAAGAGCTACACAAAACGAAGACATCAAGCTCATGTTGGTGAATGGGTTTCTGGCTCCGACTCCGACCATCACTCTGAGAGAAGCTATCACTCCGACTCCGAATACACTCAAGATGAAGGTGTTGCCGGTCTAGCACTTGTGTCAACCAACTCCTATGACATATTTGAATCACAAAATGAAGGAATTGGAAGATGCTTCATGACCAAAGGTCCTAAGGTAACACACCCCGAGTATGTTGATTTTGATGTTGATGAAGATGACTTGCTAGGGGATGATGATTACTTGTTGACAACTCTAGTGATGAATACTATGATGAAACGTCAATTAATCATGCTAATCAAGATGAAACGAATGACAATTATAAGGAGAAGATTGAGCGTCTAACTAAAGAACTGAACACTCTTAAGTTAGCTCATGAAACTATCTTCGAAGATCATCGAGAACTTTTAAGGGCTCATGAGAAGTTACGCTTTGAAAAGCTCAATCTTGAGCAAGAGCATGAGTTCTTAAAGGCAATCAATGACGATCTCCGTAAGAAAAGTTCTTCTTACATTGCCAAGCATTTACTCTTATCTACCTACATGCCTCAAGTCAAGTCTACTAACAAGAACAAGAAAGATTCTTCCTCTAGTAGTAACAATAATAATGTCAAATCCAATATTGTTACTTCTAGTAGTTCTCTTGATTCCACTAATGATTCTCTTAGCCAAGTTACACTTGAGCAAGAAAATAGCTTATTGAAGGGAATTATAGAGAAAGGCGTATACAAGAGTATTGCCGGGAGTAAGCAATTCGAGGAAATTGTACGCAAGCAAGGAAGGCACCGGAAGAATCAAGGTGTTGGTTTTGAACGAAAGTTCAATGCCAATGGAGTTGAGTGGGAAGAAGATCAATACCCCAAGACAAAGTTTGTTCCTCAACAAGAGAAGTATGATCCTACTTCTTTCAAGGGAACACAAGCACAAGATGATCTTCCACCACAAGACCACAAGAACAAAGGCAAAGACAAGCTTCAAGAAGAGATTGATGCATTTGAAGAAGCACCTAAGATCTCGGTCAAGTGGATTCCCAAGACTACGTCAAGTTCTACCTCATCAAGTACAACTACAACTCCAAGGATTCCCATCAAGATGATGTGGATCCCTAAGAAGAAGAACTAGAGAGTTCTTGAGGGTGACTCCGCCAACGTTATTCACTCATATCATTATGGCAAGGACAAGTGCAATCAACTTCCACATCTTGCATTAGTTCAAGGAGTCACAAACCCTCATGTTGGTAAGGCAAGGGACAAGGTAACCAAGTGATTTCATGGACATCATTTTGTGTGTGCATCACTCTATGTCTATGGATATTCTCGTTTGTTCCTTGTGGGACTAACCCATGTAGGTAAGTTGAAAGTGCAACTCACTCCAACGGATTGCTCCGAAAGATCTACATCAACTCACTCACACCCGCCATTGCCGCCGTAGCGAGTCTCCGCCGAACTAGGGTATTTACTCGATCATTGTGTTGTTCCCCATCTGATTCCTAGCACATTGTGTCCTTATTGATTCTAGCCACGATTGAAACACTCCTATCCAGTCAATGCAATCCCTAGAATAGTTTTGATTCGAAAATTTTAGGGTTAGGTTTCCGCCGAAACCATCTGGGACCCACCGAGTTGAAAAACTCGGTCCCACCGATTTGGCTCATGCCATTGCACAAGTGAGACTTGGTCTGACCGAGAATTACTAATCGGTGAGACCGATTTTAGGATTCTGTGAAACCCTAGCTGTCTCGGTGCCACTGAACTATGACTCGGTCCAACCGAGATCATCAGTTTAGGTTCCAAAACAGCTTCGGTATCACCGAGTTTGAAAATCGGTTGATCCGAAATGCTTTCTGTGGAAAACTAAAACTGAATTTTTCAAGTCAACCTTTTTGCAAAATCTCTGCATTTTGTGATGCTTATCCACTCTACCTCATCTATAAACTCTTCACAGGGTCAGCAGTCAGAGTTTGCATCATGTCTGATCAGAGTGACAGCCAGAACAGGTCAGAAGAGCAGGTGCACATGAGTGAGGGCACTAGTCCCTCCAGCTCTTCAGATAATGGCAGCAGGAGCACCCCAAGCAATTTGCCAAAAGCTGCCACCAGACAAAGGAAGAAGAGAACCTCAGATTCTGAGGATGAGGATTATATAGCAGAAGAGGATGAAGCTACTTCCAAGAAAGTAGTGATCAAGAAGGAGTATGGCTCAGCGCAGAGCACAAAGCCAGGCTTGAAAGTCAAAAGGGCAGCAGGTAGACAGCCTATGCCAAAGGCCAGAGCTTCAACTCGGATTCCTGAAAAGCCTGCACCCAAAGAGCCAGTTGCTGCTGAAGGGAAAAATAGGAAAGAAAGGGTCAAGAAGACCACAGTCAGAGTTATTGGGAGACCTTCTATGATGGAAGAACAAGAAGAGGTTGCTGCACCACCACCTAAGGCACCTAAGCTTATGGGTGATGCTATAAGATCAGGGGCTGCCACATCTAAGCCCAAAGTAGCACCCAAAGATGCCCCCAAGGCCAAGTCTGCACCAAAGAGGAATACCAGGAGTATTCCAGCTGCTGAGAAGAATAAGGCCCCTGTGCCTGAGGCTGCTGAGGAGGAAGAAGAAGAAGGACAAGTTCTGATGAAGCTTAAGCCCAAGATCCCAGACCATAACGATGCTCATCCTATGGCTGAGGATATGAAGATCAGAAGAGACAATGGGTTGAGGCTATGGAGGATGTCAGATCCATATGACACAAGGAGAAGGACTATTGTATATTACAAGTTCCACACCAAGGAACAACAGGACTTCTATGAGACCGTTCTGCTGGATAAGAAGCCTATCGTTTGTGACATGAGGTGGGTCGACTGGACCTACATCAAGGAGAATGAAGAGCACTATCCTGGAGTGCAAGACAGTTTCGTTGCTGTTGGAGTTGCAGACTTTGTTGGGCAAAAGCTCACCAACTAGCGCGATGAACTTATCATGCAATTCTACTCCACATCACACTTTTATCCGGATGGCAGGATAGTGTGGATGTCAGAAGGTACAAGGTTGAGGAGTGGGCAAAGTTGATCAATGCCCCAGAGGAAAATGAAGATGACCTGGATGTATATGCAAAGAAGAAGATGGATCACAATACCATGGCACACATGTATAAGGAGATCCCAGATGATGCCCTAGAAACTCATAAGCTTGGATCAGTCCACTTCCTTCTGTCAGGGCTGCCAACAATCAACTGGATCTTAAGGCACACCCTATTTCCTAAGTCAGGTGACCACAATATGATCAGAGGGCATGCTATCAACATGTTGCATTTGTTTGATGTGCCACAAAAATTCAAAGTCATGAGCCTTATGGTTGAAACCATTAAGAGAACTGCAGCAGACCAGAAGAGGAGCTGTGGTTATGCCCCTCAGATCCAGGAGTTGATTAACTCAAAAATGGGCAAAGGCAAATATCTATTGGATAAGGAACATTTTCCACTTTATCCAGACATTGAGGACAACAAGGTTGTCATGAATGAGAATGATCCAATGTCAGTTCAAGCACAAGAAAGGAAGGAGAAGGCAAGGAAGGAGAAAGCTGCCAGGATGCCAACTCAAGAGGAGGCATCTGAGTATCTCTTGAAGAACAAGCAGGAGCAGCTTGGTTACTTAATAGCATCAACACTGAGAATTGAGAAAGGACTAGCCACCCTCACTCAAAATCAGGAGAGCCTAGAGAGAATCATGGAACAAAAGTTCTATGACATAGATGTGAAAGTAACTGAGATTCAGTCAGCAGTAGAGCAACTACAGGATGACATGCAGGAAAGGAAGGGCAAAAACAACGACTGATGTATTTGCCAGAGTGCCAAGAGCTTAGAGGTCAGCTGCAGTGCCAACTCCAGACACCAAAGCCACCTCCTCAGCTCCAGCTACATCACCAACCCAACCAGCTCCAGCATCTACCTCAGCTCCAGCTCCATCTACTTCAACAGAAGCCTTCATCCTTGGAGTTATCCAGACTCCACCACCACCAGAAGATCAAGCCTGAGAGTCGATCTAGTACTATGCATTTTCTAGGAACTTTTTGGTAACTTGTTGCCAAAGGGGGAGAAAATGTATAGATCATAGGCATCGAGAGAGAGTGTTGCTCTTGTTCCCTTGATTTGGTGTTTTTTTAACTTGTTTGCTTTTGAGTGCTTGTGATACTATGATATTCTTGTGAGACATTGATGATCATGTGTTTGATCATAAGCTACACTTATGCATGTTTGATGATATTATCTTATCTATCCTACATGATCATTCACTTTGCTTGGTGATGAGTGCATGCATTCAATTGTTAGTATTTTGAGCGCTCCACCAAGATGTATGTGACATGGAAGAGTAACCCATGAGCCTAATTCCTTGTGCATTTTCAGTCCAAAGCAAATTTTAACATATGCACAAATTTAGGGGGAGCTCTTGCTTATCACATACTTCTCAAAGCGATGATGTTTTAAAATCTTATTATCATTTATCGAAGCTTTGATATATATGTTTTCATCAATTACCAAAAAGGGGGAGATTGAAAGTGCAATTATCCCTAGGTGGTTTTGGTAATTCATAACAACATATAGCTCATTGAGATAATGCTATACCAAGACTATTATTTCAGGAAAGCTCAATGAATGGCATGGCATGTATGATGAAAGTGGATCCCTCAAAATGCTAAGGACAAAGGATTGGCTCAAGCTCAAAAGCTCAAGACTCTTCATTTTACATTTTAGTGATCCAAGATCACATTGAGTCTATAGGAAAAGCCAATACTATCAAGGAGGGATGAGGTGTTGCTTAATGAGCCTTTTGCTTAATGTGCTTAGTGATATGCTCCAAAACCCTCAGCTACTTTCCCACATCCACATATGACCTAAACCCAAAGCCAAAATCGGTCACACCGATTCTTTCAATCCGGCGCCACCGAGTTCAATAGTCATAGCCACTGCCACAAACCCTAAGCAAATCGGTTCTACCGATAGGGATCTCGGTCTCACCGAGATGGGATTGTAATCTCTCTATTTCCTTTTCGTAACTTTTCGGTCTCACCGAAAGAGCAGATCGGTCCCACCGAGATTGCAATGTAAACTCTCTGTTTCCTTTTTGTAACATTTCGGTCTCACCGAAAAGAGCAAATCGGTCCCACCGAGTTTACTTGACCAACTCTCTGGTTAGCTAATTACCAAAATCGGTCTCACCGAGTTTGTGTAATCGGTCTTACCGAGATTACATTATGCCCTAACCCTAACCGAGTCAGTCCTACCGAGATGCATGTCAGTCCCACTGAAAACCCTAACGTTCACTAGGTTTACTAAAATCGGTCTGACCGAGTTTGTTCGGTCCCACCGAGATTGGTAAATTGTGTGTAATGGTTAGATTTTGTGTGGAGGCTATATATACACCTCCACCTCCTCTTCATTCGTGGAGAGAGCCATCAGACTAAACCTACACTTCCAACTTATCATTTTTGAGAGAGAACTACCTACTCATGTGTTGAGGCCAAGATATTCCATTCCTACCATATGAATCTTGATCTCTAGCCTTCCCCAAGTTGCTTTCCACTCAAATCTTCTTTCCACCAGATCCAAATCCTATGAGAGAGAGTTGAGTGTTCGGGAGACTATCATTTGAAACACAAGAGCAAGGAGTTCATCATCAACACACCATTTGTTACTTCTTGGAGAGTGGTGTCTCCTAGATTGGCTAGGTGTCACTTGGGAGCCTCCGACAAGATTGTGGAGTTGAACCAAGGAGTTTGTAAGGGCAAGGAGATCACCTACTTCGTGAACATCTACTGCTAGTGAGGCAAGTCCTTCGTGGGCGACGACCATGGTGGGATAGACAAGGTTGCTTCTTCGTGGACCCTTCATGGGTGGAGCCCTCCGTGGACTCGCGCAACCGTTACCCTTCGTGGGTTGAAGTCTCCATCAACGTGGATGTACGATAGCACCACCTATCGGAACCACGCCAAAAACATCCGTGTCTCCAATTGCGTTTGGATTCTCCAAACCCTTCCCCTTTACTTTTTTGCAAGTTGCATGCTTTAATTTCCGCTGCCTATATACTCTTTGCATGCTTGCTTGAATTGTGTGATGATTGCTTGAGTTCTCCTAAGATAGCTAAAATCTGCCAAACTCTAAAACTGGGAAAAGGTTAAGTTTTTAATTGGTCAAGTATTCCAATCACCCCCCTCTAGACATATTTCAAGGTCCTACACTTTGGCAAGCACTATATGTTGGAGAGATCCGTATATATATCCCCTCGGATGTACGTTTTCATAAAGTATTATTGTTGACATTACCCTTGAGGTAAAAGGTTGGGAGGCAAAACTATAAGCCCCTATCTTTCTTTGTGTTGAGTTGAAGCTTTGAACCCATAAGTATCGCGTGAGTGTTAGCAATTGTGAAAGACTATATGATAGCTGAGTATGTGGACTTGCTGAAAAGCTCTTATATTGACTCTTTCTAATGTCATGATAAATTGCAATTGCCCCAATGAATGACATCATAGTTTGTTAGTTTTCAATAAAGTTCTGATTCATACTTTACTTTGTGAATGAATTGTTACTTTGGCATAAGAAATTATATGAGAATATATGTTGTTGTTCTAAATATGATCATGACACCCTCATCTCCGTATTTTATTTCTATCGACACCTCTATCTCTAAATATGTGGACATATTTGTCGATATTGGCTTTCGCTTGAGGACAAGCGAGGTCTAAGCTTGGGGGAGTTGATACGATCATTTTGCATCATGCTTTTATATCAATATTTATTGCATTATGGGCTGTTATTACACATTATATCACAATACATATGCCTATTCTCTCTTATTTTATAAGGTTTACATGAAGAGGGAGAATGCCGGCAGCTGGAATTCTGGACTAGAAAAGGAACAAATATTAGAGACCTATTCTGCACAACTCCAAAAGTCTTGAAACTTCACGGAGCTTATTTTTGGAATATATAAAAAATTGGGTGAAGAAAGAACCGGAGGGGGGCCACTAGCCAGCCACAAGGGTGGAGGGCGCGCCCCCGACCTTGTGGGCCCCCTGGCAGGCCTCCGGTGCCCATCTTTGGCTATATGGTGTGTTTGACCTGGAAAAAAAATAAGAAGGAAGCTTTCGGGACGAAGCTCTGCCGTCTCGAGGCGAAACCTGGGCAGAACCAATCTAGGGCTCCGGCGGAGCTGTTCTGCCAGGGAAACATCCCTCCGAGAGGGGGAAATCGTCGCCATCGTCATTGCCATCGATCCTCTCATCGAGAGGGGGTCAATCTCCATCAACATCTTCACTAGCACCATCTCCTCTCAAACCCTAGTTCATCTCTTGTATTCGATCTTGGTCCCAAAACTTCAGATTGGTACCCGTGGGTTGCTAGTAGTGTTGATTACTCCTTGTAGTTGATGCTAGTTGGTTTATCCGGTGGAAGATTATATTTTTCAGATACTTAATGGTAATTAATACTCCTATGATCTTGATCATAAATATGCATTGTGAGTAGTTATGTTTGTTCCCGAGGACATGGGAGAAGTCTTGTTAAAAGTAATCATGTGAATTTGGTATTCGTTTGATATTTTGATGAGATGTATGTTGTCTCTCCTCTAGTGGTGTTATGTGAACGTCGACTACATGACACTTCACCAATATTTGGGCCTAGGGGAAGGCATTGGGAAGTAATAAGTAGATGACGGGTTGCTAGAGTGGCAAAATCTTAAACCCTAGTTTATGTGTTGCTTCGTAAGGGGCTAATTTGGATCCATATGTTTCATGCTATGGTTAGGTTTACCTTAATACTTCTTTCGTAGTTGCGGATGCTTGCGGGAGGGGTTAATCATAAGTGGGAGGCTTGTCCAAGGAAGGGCAGCACCTAAGCACCGGTCCACCCACATATCAAATTATCAAAGTAACAAACGTGAATCATACGAGCTTGATGAAAACTAACTTGACAACAATTCCCATGTGTCCTCGGGAGCGCTTTATTTATATAAGAGTACGTCCAGGCTTGTCCTTTGCTACAAAAAGGATTGGGCCACCTTGCTGCACCTTAGTTACTTTATTTACTTGTTACCCATTATGAATTATCTTATCACAAAACTATCTGTTACCGATAATTTCAGTGCTTGCAGAGAATACCTTGCTGAAAACCACTTGTCATTTCCTTCTGCTCCTCGTTGGGTTCGACACTCTTACTTATCGAAAGGACTACGATAGATCCCCTATACTTGTGGGTCATCAAACCTCGTCTGTTGAAAATTATGGGATTCGCATTATCAGTAACCTAGAAAGTATGGGACAAAGCAAGATGATATTACTAGTTTCCATACATAGCCATACTTACAGATAGATGGTCGAGGAAGGTGTTGAACTGGGTTTTGTCTTTCTCATTCCTGTACTAAATCCATGTTGTGAGGTAACGTACATGACACCTAACGGCGACCGCTGCCTCTGATACTCACTTGGCTGACTCTGTAGCATCACATGGCCTTTCAAAACCTGCCTCAAAACGGATCTCCATTCTTCCTCCTCTAGATTTAGTTAACCTATCGAGCATTATCCCTGATGTTTGTTTCCTCTTGCACCTTCCTGCTAGTCCAATAACGAACATAGGAAGTGTTAGTGTACATCAAACTGTGAGACTACATATAAAGAAGCATGCAACTGTAACTTGACTCCACCAACTACCTTCTTGCTATTGAAGCTCACAAAGTTTATCTGATCTTGCCAACTCGTCTTGTGTCAAGAGTGCTTCGTAAGTAGTGTTAGGTGGCAAGGGAGCTTGGGAACGTGCTACTAGCTAAGTTGCCGAACAAGTAACTCGTGTGGCTGGTGGTACTATGGAAGGTGTTGCAACAACTAGGGTTGTCTCTGCTTGTTTGGTGGCAACTATTGGTTTCTGTTTGGCTTGTTTTGTAGCTTGTGTAGAACGGGATACCCTGTTTGTACAATTTTCCGCTGGACTTTGACCTTCTATTGCACCATTAGTACCAGTAGAATCAACATGATTCTTCCGCTTCGATTTTCGTGTGTCCTTAGTACTAACACCATCCCCTGTTATTCCGTGTTCCTTCCTCTTTCTCTGTGCCATGTTAAGTAAAGCCAACAAGAAAAAGGAATAACGATTTAGTTCTTCAGAACAAATTGATGTGTGATACAGATGAATTGAACTTTGATGTTAGACAACCACATGATAGGAGGATGTAATATGTACGAAAAATAGGACAGCATGAGATAATCAAAACTATGATGTGTAAACTAAGCAGAAGACATTTCACTAAATTATAATCAATGCAATGGAAGGTAGAAACCATATGAAAGATGCTACAAATATCGCTCTGCCAAGTTAACAATGTCTTGTAATAACTGGTTTTTAAACAAATGTGAAGTAGTACAAGAAATAAATCATATGCAAGATGCAAACAACATCACACTACCAAGTTAAAGGTCTCTCGTCCTTAGTGCCATTGCATATTCTTAGCATTGCATATTCACAGCTTATGATGTGTAAACTAAGCAGAAGGCATTTCAACAAATTAGAAGCAATGAAAGCTAGACACCATATGAAAGATGTAACAAATATCACTCTACCAAGTTAAAACTGTCTCGTCATAAGTGTCATTTCAACAAATTAGAAGTAGTACAAGCTAGAAAAGAATGCGAGATGTAAGGCAACCACATGATACCAGGATGGAGTATGTACGAAAAACAGGACGGCATGGCATATTCACAAATGTTTGTGTAAACTAAGCAGAAGCCATTTCAACAAAAAAGAAGCAATGCAAGCTAGACACCGTATGCAACATGCAAGACAATACCACACTGCCAAGCTAGAGAAAGCACCTGGGATGCCGGTTTCGCCGGAAGACCGCCATCAGTCCCTGCCTTATTTTTTTTCCTTCGTCGTTCTTAGTTGTATTGCCTTGTCAAGTAAAACCCACAAGAAAAATGAAAAAAATTCACTTTTCAGAACTCATTGATGCAGGATGCTGACGAGCACTACTTTAATGTAAGGAGACCGCATCATAGGACGATTGAAAGTGTAAGAAAAAAGGACATCATTGCATATTCACAGCCATGGTGTGTAAACTAAGCAGAAGGCATTTCAACAAATTAGAAGCAATGAAAGCTAGACACCATATGAAAGATGCAACGAATATCACTCTACCAAGTTAAAATTGTCTCGTCATAAGTGCCATTTCAACAAATTAGAAGTAGTACAAGCTAGAAAATAATGCGAGATGTAACCTATATCACACTCACAAGTCAAACGTGTCTTATGATAAGTGATTGTTGTAGGTTACACAATAGTAGTACTTTGATGTAAGAACATGGTGTGATAGACAGATATCGTATGTTCTAGAAATAGGAACACGTGTCTTATTCACAAGTATAAAAGCGCATGACAACCTCTGCTTCCCTCTGTGAATGGCCTATCTTTTACTTTCATCTTCTACCCTTATACAAGAGTCATGGTGATCTTCACCTTTCCTTTCTGCAGTTTTCCTTTTTGGCAAGCGCTATGTGTTGGAGAAAGATCCAGACATATATATCCACTCGGATGTAGGTTATAATAAAGTATTATTGTTGACATTACCCTTGAGGTAAAAAGTTGGGAGGTGAAACTATAAGCCCCTATCTTTCTCTGTGTCCGACTGAGGCTTTGAACCCATAAGCATCGCGTGAGTGTTAGCAATTCTGAAATATTAAAATATGGTTGAGTATGTGGACTTGCCATACAAAAGCTCTTAAATTGACTCTTTCCGATGTTATGATAAACTGCAATTGCTTCAATGACTGAGATCATAGTTTGTTAGTTTCCAATGAAGTTTTGATTCATACTTTACCTTGTGAATGAATTGTTACTTTAGCATAAGAAATTATATGACAATATATGTTGATGTTCTAAAGATGATCATGATGCCCTCGTGTCCGTATTTTATTTTATTGACACCTCTATCCCTAAACATGTGGACATATTTTTTGATTTCGGCTTTCGCTTGAGGACAAGCGAGGTCTAAGCTTGGGGGAGTTGATACGTCCATTTTGCATCATGCTTTTATATTGTATTGCATTATGGGCTGCTATTATACATTATAGCACAATACTTATGTATTTTCTCTCTTATTTTACAAGGTTTACACAAAGAGGGAGAATGTGGGCAGCTGGAATCCTAGATCGGAAAGGACCAAATCTGAGAGACCTATTCTGCACAACTCCAAAAGTCCTCAAAATTTATGGAGAATTATTTTGGAATATATAAAAAATATTGGGCGAAGAAAGTACCAGAGGGGACCCACCAGGTAGCCACAAGGGTGGGGGGCGCCCCCTGGCTGGTCGGCCCCGTAGCAGGCCTCCGGTGCCCATCTTCTGCTATATGATGTGTTTTGACCTGCAAAAAAATAGAGAGGAAGCTTTCGGGACGAAGCACCACCGTCTCGAGGCGGTACCGGGGCAGAAGCAATCTAGGGCTCACGCGGAGCTGTTCTACCGGGAGCACTTCCCTCCGGGAGGGTGAAATCGTCGCCATCGTCATCGCCATCGATCCTCTCATCGAGAGGGGGTCAATCTCCATCAACATCTTCACCAACACCATCTCCTCTACAAACCCTAGTTCATATCTTGTATCCGATCCTTGTCTCAAAACCTCAGATTGATACCCATGGGTTGCTAGTAGTGTTGATTACTCCTTGTAGGTAATGCTAGTTGGTTTATTTGGTGGAAGATCATATGTTCAGATCCTTAATGATAATTATTACTCCTCTGATTGTGAACATGAATATGCTTTGTGAGTAGTTACGTTTGTTCCTGAGGACATGGGAGAAGTCTTGTTATAAGTAATCATGTGAATTTGGTGTTCGTTCGATATTTTGATGAGATGTATGTTGTCTTTCCTCTAGTGGTGTTATGTGAACGTCGACTGCATGACACTTCACCATTGTTTGGGCCTAGGGGAAGGCATTGGGAAGTAATAAGTAGATGATGGGTTGCTAGAGTGACAGAAGTTCAAACCCTAGTTTATGTGTTGCTTCGTAAGGGGTTGATTTGGATCCACATGTTTCATGCTATGGTTCGATTTATCTTACTTAATTCTTCTTTCATAGTTGCGGATGCTTGCGAGAGGGGTTAATCATAAGTGGGAGGCTTTTCCAAGTAAGGACAACCCAAGCACCGATCCACCCACATATGAAATTATCAAAGTAACGAACGTGAATCATATGAGCATGATGAAAACTAACTTGACAGTAATTCCCATGTGTCCTCAGGAGCACTTTGCATTATATAAGACTTCGTCCAGGCTTGTCATTTGCTACAAAAAGGATTGGGCCACCTTGCTGCACCTTTGTTCCACTTTTTACTTGTTACCCGTTACGAGTTATCTTATCACAAAACTATCTATTACCGATAATTTCAGTGCTTGCAGAGAATACCTTGCCGAAAACCGCTTGTTATTTCCTCTGCTCCTCGTTGGGATTGACACTCTTACTTATCGAAAGTACTATGATTGATCCCCTATACTTGTGGGTCATCACGTGTCTTTGTGATATTATTGGTATGATTTCCTTTAGATTATCTTTGTGATGTTTGGTTATCCCCTCTCATGCATGACAGCGTGGATAATTCCCCCTAGGCATGGGAGATGTATGGGATTCATGAGATTCATTTGTGCCTATTTTATATGTTGTCATTTATGATTACATTTCTTTGATTGTTCATTAAGTTGTTTATCTATGGTGTGTTATGTGTGTTGTCCAGTTTAATGGCCTGTGCAATATGATCCAAAGACCTACATAGATAACACATATTGTTTAGTGAATCTGTGACCTCCAGGTGACAGGTGTTGATATCCATGAGGACCGAAGACAACATAAGATAATGGTGATCCGCAGACCTTAATGCATTGTTCTGGTCTTATGACCTAAATTACGGAAATGGCCATGTAATGGAAACATCGAAGCAGGACTATATGGAAGAACGAATCTAGAGTGAAGGAGTCTAACCCTGCTCTCTCCAACCTATCGGCCTACACATCACCCACCAAACCAGATCAAACCTACCTGCAGCAACTGATCCCCATCTACCTCGGATCGCGCGTGAATCCCGCTCCTACCTCATACCGTCCAGCTACACATCCCATATCAGGATCTCCATCGGTCTGCATGCCCCATGCGGCCACACCCAACCAATCCATATCTGATGTGGAGCATCCTACGGTCATCGCCATGGACATGCCAGATGCCGCCATCACACAAGACTCCAAATGGACCAATGACAAGAGCTCGTGCAAGAGCTATCGAAACTAAGGTGAACTCGCTCCTCTCCAAACTTACACTTTCCACATGCGAGACATGGCTACTACCTCAAACGAAGACATTAGGTGTGATTAGGTACCTGGAGGAAGGCCATGGAGAAGCTACGGGCAATGGACAAGATCACGAGGAAACGAAGTGCGAGAAGCAAGACGAGGAACTGTCCAAAGCTACATGCACCGGACGTCCGACGGTTACCGGACGTTTGGCACACCGCAGATCAGCCAACCTACCGAGTACAGCCAACAGACACTATAGCAGCTGGACGATCGACAATTACCGGATGTCCGACATGCTCTAGGGCCCGGACGACCGGTCCCCCTCCGGAAATCTGGCATGCCAGGATCATAACTAAATCACCATAAGATCGACACATACCGGACGACCGACACGCTCCAGCCTCTGAATGACCGACATCCTCCAGAAATCCGGTGCCGACCCACCCGAGCGAGATATGCAATCTGACACCCGTGCCTTAGTGTCTGCAAGGCCTGGCGCGCCGTCATCGACGACTACCGCCTACTGCGAATGGACCTCCTCCCGCTCTCGTTCCACGGGATCTTCTTCATGGAGGAGCTCTGCCCGGACCCCCCAAAGCTCTTCGCAAACCCGTTCACAAAGCACAGGATCGGGGACGCAAGCCTTGGTTATGTCGAGAATGACGAGGGTTAGTTTATCGAGAATCACTGCAACGGGCTTATCTTGCTTTGGAACCACCTCGTGGTTAACCCGGCGACCCGGCAATGGGTGTGTCTACCTCCGCCCCCGCCCCGATGCTCAGGGATGGAGGACTTCGGCAACGATGTGTGCCTTGTTTATGACCCCACCGTGTCGCCGCACTACGACGTGCTCCATATTCCTTGCGTCCCCTACAGTCCTCTTGATTGCGCAACAACAATATTCACAGAGGAATCAGAGTGGCCGCCCTCCGCATATGCAATACAAGTCTTCTCTTCAAGGACATGGAGATGGGAGGAGAGGTCGTTGTCCTGGAGAGGAGAGGCTGCGGGGACCATCGCTGACATGGAGCCATATAGGGATTATGAACACCGTTACGCCGTCTACTAGAAAGGAGCCATCTATGTGTTGGGGAACGTAGTAATTTCAAAAAAATTCCTACGCACACGCAAGATCATGGTGATGCATAGCAAGGAGAGGGGAGAGTGTTGTCCACGTACCCTCGTAGACCGAAAGCGGAAGCGTTAGCACAACGCGGTTGATGTAGTCGTACATCTTCACGATCCGACCGATCAAGTACCGAACGCACGGCACCTCTGAGTTTAGCACACGTTTAGCCTGATGACGTCCCTCGAACTCCGATCCAGCCGAGTGTTGAGGGAGAGTTTCGTCAGCACGACGGTGTGGTGACGATGTTGATGTTATACCGACGCAGGGCTTCGCCTAAGCACCGCTACAGTATTATCGAGGTGGACTATCGTGGAGGGGGGCACCACACACGGCTAAAGGATCAACTTGATCAATTGTTATGTCTTTGGGGTGCCCCCTTGTTGGCGAACGTAGTAATTTCAAAAAAATTCCTACGCACACACAAGATCATGGTGATGCATAGCAACGAGAGGGGAGAGTGTTGTCCACGTACCCTCGTAGACCGAAAGCGGAAGCGTTATAACAACGCGGTTGATGTAGTCGTACGTCTTCATGGGCCGACCGATCCAAGTACCGAACGTACGGCACCTCCGAGTTCAGCACACGTTCAGCTCGATGACGATCCCCGGACTCCAATCCAGCAGGGTGTCGGGGATGAGTTCCGTCAGCACGACGGCGTGGTAACGATGATGTTCTACCGACGCAGGGCTTCGCCTAAGCACCGCTACGATATGACCGAGGTGGAATATGGTGGAGGGGGGCACCACACACGGCTAATGAATGATCATGAAGATCAACTTGTGTGTCTTGGGGTGCCCCCTCGCCCCCGTATATAAAGGAGGGAGGGGGAGGTGCGGCCGGCCCCCTTGGGGTACGCCTGGAGGAGTGCTACTCCCACCGGGAGTAGGACTCCCCCTCTTGCCTTGTTGGAGAAGGAAAGGGGAAGGGGAAAGAGGAAAGGGGGGCGCCGCCCCTCCTTCCTTCTCCTATTCGGACTAGGGGGGAGGGGGGAAGCGGCCTACCCTGGCCGGCCCTCCTCTTATCCCTTAGGGCCCATGAAGGCCCATT
Organism: Triticum aestivum; assembly: GCF_018294505.1. Classification (NCBI taxonomy): domain Eukaryota; kingdom Viridiplantae; phylum Streptophyta; class Magnoliopsida; order Poales; family Poaceae; genus Triticum; species Triticum aestivum. The sequence continues at coordinate 22,215,245 of NC_057804.1, read as the reverse complement.
GACCCCCGGGGGGGTTCCGGTAACCCCCTGGTACTCCGGTAAAATCCCGATTTCACCCGGAACGATTCCGATATCCAAATATAGGCTTCCAATATATCAATCTTTATGTCTCGACCATTTCGAGACTCCTCGTCATGTCCGTGATCACATCCGGGACTCCGAACAATCTTCGGTACATCAAAAATATATAAACTCATAATGAAACTGTCATCGTAACGTTAAGCGTGCGGACCCTACGGGTTCGAGAACTATGTAGACATGACCTAGAACTGTTTCCGATCAATAACCAATAGCGGAACCTGGATGCTCATATTGGCTCCCCCATATTCTACGAAGATCTTTATCGGTCAAACCGCATAACAACATACGTTGTTCCCTTTGTCATCGGTATGTTACTTGCCCGAGATTCGATCATCGGTATCCAATACCTAGTTCAATCTCGTTACCGGCAAGTCTCTTTACTTGTTCCGTAATACATCATCTCACAACTAACTCATTAATTGCAATGCTTGCAAGGCTTAAGTGATGTGCATTACCGAGAGGGCCCCAGAGATACCTCTCCGACAATCGGAGTGACAAATCCTAATCTCGAAATACGCCAACCCAACATGTACCTTCGGAGACACCTGTAGAGCTCCTTTATAATCACCTAGTTATGTTGTGATGTTTGGTAGCACACAAAGTGTTCCTCCGGTAAACGGGAGTTGCATAATCTCATAGTTGTAGGAACTTTGTATAAGTCATGAAGAAAGAAATAGAAACATACTAAACGATCAAGTGCTAGGCTAACGGAATGGGTCAAGTCAATCACATCATTCTCCTAATGATGTGATCCCGTTAATAAAATGACAACACATGTCTATGGTCAGGAAACATAACCATCTTTGATTAATGAGCTAGTCAAGTAGAGGCATACTAGTGACATTATGTTTGTCTATGTATTCACACATGTATCATGTTTTCGGGTAATACAATTCTAGTATGAATAATAAACATTTATCATGATATGAGGAAATAAATAATAACTTTATTATTGCCTCTAGGGCATATTTCCTTTAGTCTCCCACTTGCACTAGAGTCAATAATCTAGATTACACAGTAATGATTCTAACACCCATGGAGTCTTGGTGATGATCATGTTTTGCTCGTGGAAGAGGCTTAATCAATGGGTCTGCAACATTCAGATCCGTATGTATCTTGCAAATCTCTATGTCTCCCACCTGGACTTGGTCTCGAATGGAATTGAAGCATCTCTTGATATGCTTGGTCCTCTTGTGAAATCTAGATTCCTTTGCCAAGGCAATTGCACCAGTATTGTCGCAGAAGATCTTCATTGGTCCCGATGCACTAGGTATGACACCTAGATCGGAGAAGAACTCCTTCATCCAGACTCCTTCATTTGCTGCTTCCGAAGCAGCTATGTACTCCGCTTTGCATGTAGATCCCGCCACGACGCTTTGTTTAGAACTGCACCAACTTACAGCTCCTCCATTTAATAAAAACACGTATCCGGTTTGCGATTAAGAATCGTCCGGATCAGTGTCAAAGCTTGCATCGACGTAACCATTTACGACTAGCTCTTTGTCACCTCCATAAACGAGAAACATATCCTTAGTACTTTTCAGGTATTTCAGGATGTTCTTGACCGTTGTCCAGTGATCCACTCCTGGATTACTTTGGTACCTACCTGCCAAGCTTATTGCTAAGCATACGTCAGGTCTGGTACACAACATTGCATACATGATAGAGCCTATGGCTGAAGCATAGGGAACATCTTTCATTTTCTCTCTATCTTCTGCTGTGGTCGAGCATTGAGTCTGACTCAACTTCACACCTTGTAACACGGGCAAGAACCCTTTCTTTGCCTGATCCATTTTGAACCTTTTCAAAACTTTATCAAGGTATGTGCTTTGTGAAAGTCCAATTAGGCGTCTTGATCTATCTCTATAGATCTTGATGTCTAATATGTAAGCAACTTCACTGAGGTCTTTCATTGAAAAACTTTTATTCAAGTATCCCTTTATGCCATCCAGAAATTCTATATCATTTCCAATTAGCAATATGTCATCTACATATAATACCAGAAATGCTACAGAGCTCCCACTCACTTTCTTGTAAATACAGGCTTCTCCAAAAGTTTGTATAAAACCATATGCTTTGATCACACTATCAAAGCGTTTATTCCAACTCCGAGAGGCTTGCACCAGTGCATAAATGGATCGCTGGAGCTTGCACACTTTGTTAGTACCTTTTGGATCGAGAAAACCTTCTGGTTGCATCATATACAACTCTTCTTCCAGAAATCCATTCAGGAATGCAGTTTTGACATCCATTTGCCAAATTTTATAATCATAAAATGCGGCAATTGCTAACATGATTCGAACATACTTAAGCATCGCTACGGGTGAGAAAGTCTCATCGTAGTCAACCCCTTGAACTTGTCGAAAACCTTTCGCAACAAGTCGAGCTTTGTAGACAGTTACATTACCATCAGCGTCAGTCTTCTTCTTGAAGATCCATTTATTTTCTATGGCTTGCCGATCATCGGGCAAGTCAACCAAAGTCCATACTTTGTTTTCATACATGGATCCCATCTCAGATTTCATGGCCTCAAGCCATTTTGCGGAATCTAGGCTCATCATCGCTTCCTCATAGTTCGTGGGTTCGCCATGGTCAAGTAACATGACTTCCAGAATAGGATTACCGTACCACTCTGGTGCGGATCTTACTCTGGTAGACCTACGAAGTTCGGTAGTAACTTGATATGAAGTTTCATGATCAGTATCATTAGCTTCCTCACTGATTGGTGTAGTTGTCACAGGAACCGGTTCTTGTGATGAACTACTTTCCAATAAGGGAGCAGGTACAATTACCTCATCAAGTTCTACTTTCCTCCCACTCACTTCTTTCGAGAGAAACTCCTTCTCTAGAAATGATCCAAATTTAGCAACAATAATTTTGCCCTCAGATCTATGATAGAAGGTGTACCCAATGGTCTCTTTTGGGTATCCTATGAAGACACATTTCTCTGATTTGGGTTCGAGCTTATCTGGTTGAAGTTTGTTCACATAAGCATCGTAGCCCCAAACTTTAAGAAACGACAATTTTGGTTTCTTGCCAAACCATAGTTCATAAGGCGTCGTCTCAACGAATTTTGATGGTGCCCTATTTAACGTGAATGTGGCCGTCTCTAAAGCATAACCCCAAAACGATAACGGTAAATCAGTAAGAGTCATCATAGATCGCACCGTATCTAGTAAAGTACGACTACGACGTTCAGACACACCATTTCGTTGTGGTGTTCCGGGTGGCATGAGTTGTGAAACTATTCCGCATTGTTTCAAATGTAAACCAAACTCGTAACTCAAATATTCTCCTCCATGATCAGATCGTAGAAATTTTATTTTCTTGTTACGATGATTTTCCACTTCACTCTGAAATTCTTTGAACTTTTAAAATGTTTCAGACTTGTGTTTCATCAAGTAGATATACCCATATCTGCATAAATCATCAGTGAAGGTGAGAAAATAACGATATCCGCCACGAGCCTCATCATTCATTGGACCACATACATCTGTATGTATGATTTCCAACAAATCTGTTGCTCTCTCCATAGTTCCGGAGAACGGCGTTTTAGTCATCTTGCCCATGAGGCATGGTTCGCAAGTACCAAGTGATTCATAATCAAGTGATTCCAAAAGTCCATCAGTATGGAGTTTCTTCATGTGTTTTACATCGATATGACCTAAACGGCAGTGCCACAAATAAGTTGCACTATCATTATCAACTCTGCATTTTTTGGATTCAACATTATGAATATGTGTATCACTACTATCGAGATTCAATAAAAATAGACCACTCTTGAAGGGTGCATGACCATAAAAGATATTACTCATATAAATAGAACAACCATTATTCTCTGATTTAAATGAATAACCGTCTCGCATCAAACAAGATCCAGATATAATGTTCATGCTCAACGCTGGCACCAAATAACAATTATTTAGGTCTAGAACTAATCCCGATGGTAGTTGTAGAGGTAGCGTGCCGACCGCGATCACATCGACTTTTGAACCATTTCCCACGCGCATCGTCACCTCGTCCTTAGCCAATCTTCGCTTAATCCGTAGTCCCTGTTTCGAGTTGCAAATATTAGCAACAGAACCAGTATCAAATACCCTAGTGCTACTGCGAGCATTAGTAAGGTACACATCAATAACATGTATATCAAATATACCTTTGTTCACTTTGCCATCCTTCTTATCCGCCAAATACTTGGGGCAGTTCCGCTTCCAGTGTCTAGTCTGCTTGCAGTAGAAGCACTCAGTTTTAGGCTTAGGTCCAAACTTAGGTTTCTTCTCCTGAGCAG